>NW_027397087.1:21386411-21569259 GCF_003265705.2 Callorhinus ursinus | reverse complement strand
TTTTTTTCTTAACATATATTGCATTATTTGTTTCAGAAGTACAGATCCGTGATTCATCAGTCTTGTACAATTCACAGTGCTCACCATAGCACATACCCTCCCCAATGTCTATCACCCAGCCACCCCATCCCTCCCACCCCCCACCACTCCAGCAACCCTCAGTTTGTTTCCTGAGATTAAGAATTCCTCATATCAGGGAGGTCATATGATACATGTCTTTCTCTGATTGACTTATTTCACTCAGCATAACACCCTCCAGTTCCAACCACGTCGTTGCAAATGGCATGATCTCATTCCTTTTGATGGCTGCATAATATTCCATTGTGTATATATACCACATCTTCTTTATCCATTCATCTGTCAATGGACATCTTGGCTCTTTCCACAGTTTGGCTATTGTGGACATTGCTGCTATAAACATCTGGGTGCACGTACCCTGTTTATATTTATTTTGACAAATATTTTGGCTAAACACTTCCTTTGAAAAGCAAAAGTATACCTCTTAGCAGCTGGTTGTCAGAATTGCTATAGATTCAAGCAGATACTAAATTGACTAGAAGTCAGGTAATCAGCCATTTATAGAATAGCTATGTTATGCTCAGTACAGCTGAATAAAGAAGTTGACACCCAAGACACAGAATGAGTACATCTGTCTTATATTACATTATTTCTATTAAGGAGGTAAATTTTTTTCTATAAAATCACTTTTTTAAAGATTTTATTTATTTGATAGAGCCAGAGAGCACAAGTGGAGGGAATGGCAGAGGGAGAGGGAGAAGCTGGCTCTGCACTGAGCAGGGAGCCCAATGCAGGGGCTCAGTCCCAGGACCCTGGAATCATGACCTGAGCCAAAGGCAGATGCTTAACCACCTGAGCCACCCAGGCACCCCTATAAAATCATTTTTTTTTAAAAGTACAAGTAGGGGACACCTGGGTGGCTCAGTCGGTTAAGCGTCTGCCTTCAGCTCAGGTCTTGATCTCAGGGTCCTGGGGTCGAGCCCCACGTCGGGGGTCCCTGCTCGGTGGGGAGCCTGCTTCTCCCTCTCCCACTGCCTCTCCTCCTGCTCATGCTCTCTGTCTCTCTCTCAAATAAATAAAATCTTAAAAAAAAAAAGGTACAAGTAGTTTCTTACCTAGACTTATGGATATAATAAATTTTTAATTTCTGTTTGAAACTTGTACCTTGGTTGGTTTTTACCTCAGTAGGTAAAGCATGAGGGTAAACTGATGGTTACCTGATCAGGTTTACCTCGGTAGGTAAAGCATTGGTTACCCTGATGCTTTGATTAAATGATGGATCAGGTCTCTCGGTTTACTTCCTGTTCGTTTGCAGGTCAGTCTTCAAGTTTGAAGACTCAAAGTGAATTGGACCTGATGAGGTAAGAAGTTACAACTATGTTTTGATCAGTATTGTCTGGAATAGACAAATGCATGATTTGAAAGACCACTGTCATAGGAATAAACTTTAAGCTATATACACTCCCTGATGGACTCTGAAATTGTACACAGGGGAGGGTCTGAGATAGAAATCCCCCTGTATTCTTGATGAGCTTACAGATTTCCTCAGAGCTACTGATTGGTGACTTAGACCCATGGAAGGAGCACAGGGGCACCGGAACGTGACTACTGGCCATGTTCTCCTGCTATTTGGGACTCCCCAAGAAGGGGGCGTGGCAATAGCAACTGTGCAGTCCTCAGTCCTTGACCATCTCAGGCCGCCAGAACCTTTGGCTCATGCACAGCCTTAGGACCACTGGTGTAAACCCTGCATCAAGATTCTGACTTACTGAAGAATATTCTGCTTAGTGAAAGAATATTTTAAATTAGATCTACAAAAGAAAGTGATATTTTTCTTAAGCTAGGGAATAGTCTGTGAACTTATTTATTTTTTACTCCGTCCTCTGTGAACTTATTTTAAATTATTGTATGGGTTTATCATTTCAGACTGTGTTTCCATAATTTTTAGTTGGTTTTAAGATCAATATGTATTACGTATTTTTTTTATTCATTGCAACCTTTTAGAAACCTGAATGACACATTAGTTTAATATGGTAGTCCTGCATTTCCAGGGTAGAAATGTATATATGTTGCTTTCTGATCAAATAAAGGTTTGGAGAACATTTTCCTCTTAGCATCTTTGATCCTTTTTTTTTTTCCTGACTGTAAATCTTAGAAGCAACTGATTAAGTAGACAGGTGGAGAGGAGGAAGTCACAAATAAAATAGGCACTTACATTTATTGTGTTTGCAAGGTTGTTTTTGAGGATGGCGCATGTTTCTCGAGACCTTGTTTCTTACCTATTTTATAGAGCTCTGGCCTCTTAACAGCACTGATTTAATGACTTCTTGTGGGGCTCTTGGTTTATGTTAGCACTGGCTGTGAGGGAAGAAAGAGGTCAGGTTTCACAAGGAGGCCGTAGACTTGTAAAATCATACCTAACTGGCAGACACAAAGTCCTTGTCAAGGAGAAAGCCAAGATTTGCATAAGAATATAAGAGATGTTTTGCCATTTAATTCCCCCTTAAAAAAAAAATCAAAATTATTGCTGAAACCAATATTGCACTGTATGTTAACTAAACTTTTAAGTAAAAATTTTAAAAAATAAAAAAGAGAAAAAATAAAAATAGAAAAATACTTGCTGGAAAACAAGGTTTAAGACTGTCATGACAGAGATAAGCATATTTACATGTTACTCTAAAATTTCTAAGTTTTCATGTAAAATTCTATACAATTTGTTTTTTGTTGAAAAAGTAGCTATTATTCAGATGTGTTTTTTGTTTTTTTCTTGTAATTCTCAGATTGAGGGCCCTGGTTGGGTTGAGAATCAAGCATCCATAGCTCATAGGTGTTGTCTACCCAAAGAATGAGAAGTTCAAAGTACTAAAAAGAAGGCAGATAAAGTGAGAGATTTTATCAGGTAGTGGAGCAATTGTAGAAAATTTATGCAGACGAACTTTTCATTCCATGTCCCATGTAAGCATATAAAGTTTATTTTAAAATACTACTTTTTCTTAGTTTATATGTATTGTCGGAAAATATAATTATACATAATTCTGCCACTAGAGATCTGAACTTAATTACCTATCTTCTTGTAATCTATCCCCTATCATTTTATCATTAAAGTAGGGGATTTTATCCTCTCCAAAAAATTTATCTATGCACATGGAAAATGAGAAAATTATTTCTGTCCACTTTATGTTCCTTTACATACAGACTACAATGTCTGGCTTAGTAGAAAAGAAGAATTTTAAATCTTAGAATACCTCTGCCTTTGTTAGGGCTTTAAGGTTTATTTTTATTGCATGATGGTCACTAACATCCTTTGTTTGCCGCTCTGTAAGTCATCATTCTGAAAGTAGAAGACGTGTATTCATAGCAGGACATCCTGTTACTATTACCACCTCCACCCTGACCAAGGTTACTAGGTGCCCAGCAGTGCCTCAGCACTGCTCATGTTCTGTGTATATATGTGTACACATATGTATATGTGTGTATCATTTAGTATTCGTATAATAGCCTTATAAAATATTATCCCCATTTTACTGAGGGATACTGAGGCTTGAGGTTGAGTAACTTCTCAAGGGCATACAGTACCTGAATGTGAGTCCAAAGCTGTGATTTTAACCCAGAGCTATAGATTTTAATATCTGCATTCTTTTTTTAAAGATTTTATTTATTTTATTTGAGAGAGAGAGAGAGAGTACAAGCAGGTGGGATAGGCAGAGGGAGAGGGAGAAGCAGACTCCCCTATGAGCAGGGAGCGCGACATGGGGCTCAGCCCCAGTACCCCAGGACCCTGACCTAAGCCGAAGGTAGACGCTTAAACGACTGAGCCACCCAGGTGCCCCTAATATCTGCACTCTTAACTGCAAGGCTGTACTGCTGCACTGCCCCCTTCTATCTGCCTGAATTATGTCCTGTAGTTTATTTGGAATTTATTCCTGATTTTCTTTAAACCAGCTAAGGCTAAGGTTTTGCCTTAGTCCTCTACTTTGGTTTTCTAATGCCTTATCTTCTATCATCAAGAAATGAGAATAAGCTGGGGCGCCTGGGTGGCTCAGTGGTTACGTGTCTGCCTTCGGCTCAGGTCATGGTCCCAGGGTCCTGGGATTGAGCCCCACATCGAGCCCCACATTGGGCTCTTTGCTCCACGGGGAGCCTGCTTCTCCCTTTCTCACTCGCCCTGCTTGTGTTCCCTCTCTCGCTGTCTCTCTCTCTGTCAAATAAATAAGTAAAATCTTTAACAAAAAAAAAAAAAGAGAATAAGTTAAATTGGAAGAATAGTAACCACTATTCCTAAGCTCATCCCAACAGAGCCTCAGAAGTAAGAAATTCTTTTCTCTGATTTTACATGTTATGCATTGCTATTTTTATAGGCTATTGTTCTAAAAACTCAGGGATGTCTTTCTTCAAATCTTAATGACAGCCTGACATCTGGACCATCTGAACCAGTTAAAAAATCAGGATGGATAGATATTTGAGGTTATATTATTAAGGCTTGGCCTTTTATTTTGTAAATTTTATAGTTTCCCAGTCTTCCTTAATATGCCCGGTTTCTTCTCATTCTGATGCTGTGAGAGTCTGTAATAGTGATTCACCAGTGCATCTGAGCTCCTCTTTTGTGTTCCATGTGTAGACACCATTACTCTACCCCAAACTTCCAGGTACAGACACAGGTAGAAACCTCAACTGTTTGGATCGTTCCCTCTATTTCCCTTGAACACCTTGTGGCCAAATCATGATGTTCGGTGTACATCATCCTATATGTGTCCTCCCTTCCATTCCATAATTTCCTGCATCATTCGGACCCACAGCTGGTCTCTTGTCTACTGTTCTGATAGCCTCTTAAATGGTCTCCCTACCTCTAAGGGCTCTCCAAGTATTTGACTTTCTGATGATCAAATGTGTGTGAACTTAGAACGAGGAGAATAATAATGTAGGAATAGATAGCATTCCCATTAGGTAAACTGTTTTTCAAATAGATTTTAAAATATTCTTTTTAAGATTTTATTTATTTATTTGACAGAGAGAGGCACAGGGAGAGAAGGAACACAAGCAGAAGGAGTGGGAGAGGGAGAAGCAGGCTTCCCGCGGAACAGGGAGCCAGATGCAGGGCTCGATCCCAGGACCCTGGGATCAGGACCTGAGCCAAAGGCAGATGCTTAACGACTGAGCTACACAGGCGCCCCAAGATTTTAAAATATTTTTAAGATTTTATTTATTTATTTAGTGCAAGTTGGGGGCGGGGCAGACGGGAAGAGAGAATCTGAAGCAGACTCCTCGCTAAGCGCAGAGCCCAACATGGGGCTCAGTCCCAAGACCCAAGATCATGATCTGAGCCAAAATCAGGAGTCAGAAACTCAACTGACTGAGCCACCCAGGCACCCCTCAAATATTAGACTGAGATAGTGTGATTCAATTTGCATGCATTCCTGTCTCTCTTATCCTTCATGGGTTCCTAGAGATAGAGGTACTCCTGCTTGTGATGAGAGCCTTAGCTTCAGAATCCTCATATACAGCAGTTTAAAGGTGTTACTGTGTTTTGGAAATTTAGGATTGTAACACATATACTTATCCAACTAGAAATTCAGTGCATATTAACTTATACCAGAGCAGTAGAATTGCTTGGATGTAGAACCAGTAATTTGGGGGGACAAAAAGGTTGGGGATCTCAAACTTTTATTCATGAGAGAATTCACATAGGGTCACTGGAGATTGCCTGGATTTAAGATCCCAGCCTCACTGCTCACTAGCTGCAAAACCTTGAGTAAGGTGCTTAATTTCCCTATGCCTCAGTTTCTTCAACTGAAATTTGTGGGGTTTAAATAAATTGGAATATATAATTCATTTAAAGCACTGCCTGGCAATAAAATATCTTAAGCTATTTTTATTTCTGTCATTATTATAATCTCTGTCATGTGCTTTCATAATACTTGGTAATTTTCCTTGAAAGCACTTATCACAGTTTTAAGTTATATGCTTGCATAGTAATTTAGTTAAATGCCTATCTGTATCATTAGACAAAGATCCCTGAGGGTAGCGCCTCTGTTAGTTTTGTTCATTATTGGATCCTTGACACTGAGACTATACTAGATACTGAATGAAAATTTGTTGAATGAATGTATGAACTTAGATTTTTAGTCAAAAATTTTTCTAAAATAGGTGTAATTAAAATCCTTTTCTGGACTAGGGAGATAGTTAATCTGGCCCATTATTTATGAATAATTGCATGACTCAAAGCCTGCCAGCACTACAAACTAAATGAATGGTGTGATTATACAGATAATGGGATTGATACTGTGTGACTTGTGGAAATTAAATGTTTTAATGTGTATCTCTAATTGCAGAGATACTCTGTGTTTTTTAAATATAACACTTAAGAGTGACTTTTTAAATACTGCTGCATGCTTACCATATAAACAGTTTGGTTTGGAGTAAGGGATGTCAAACTACTTTCCCTTTTTACAGAAAGGAGCCAGTTAATCTGTTTATTGAGAATGTACTCAGCCACAAGAATTAAAAATATGTAGTTGACATAAAGAAAGCTATTTGTTCCTTTTGATGTAGCAAGGATATATACATTCAATTTTTCTAATAATTGAGCTAAGCAGTTTAAAGACTTAGAAGGAGGGGTTGGTTGCTAAGGCATAGTGCTTTTTGACATTGAAAATTGGAATCACATTTTTTGTGAGATTATTCCCTTTTTGGTTTTTAGCAGTAATAGATTGACCTATGGAAGCCTTTGAATTAATAGATGGAAGCTGCTTGTGAGCCCAGTGCACCCATATCAAATACTTGTGTACATTTAGAGGATGTTTTTGAAGCAGGGAAGAGGAAAAATGGGAGTAAGAAGATCAGATAAGGGACGTCTATAGTGGTTCCAGTGAGAGACATTGGGAGAGGAACACAGGAGTGGATCCGACATATGTTAAGGAGTTAAGTAAGATCAGTGGGAACAAGTGAATGAGAGTGTAGAAGAAGGACTTAATAGTGTCTAGCTCAGGTGAGTATCTGGATAGTCATGTGACAAACAAGTAGAGACACAGGCTTGGAGGAAATAAGATGATTTCATTTTGGACTTGATGAGTTGGAAGTACCTATTATGAATTCCAGGTGAAGATGTCCAGTAACAATTGGAGCCTTGAGTATGAAGCTCTAGGATTGGTGATCTAAGCTGGAGATGTATTTTGGGGAATCAGCAGCAAGAGATGGATGTCAATGAAAACTGAATGTAGATGAGATCACCCAAAGAGAATCTGGAGAGAGAAAAGAACAGAGAATCTCTGGAAGGAAGGGCATAGGACGAGGGAGTGCCCTTTAAAGGGAGACTGGAAGGAGGAATCAGAGAAATAGATAAGAAAGTATGTAAGAAATAAGAGTATGCAATGTCATTGACACTGTTTCAATAAAATAGGGGAAGAAGGCACATGAGATGTTTGAGGTGTAAAGTCAGAGAGGAAGAAGGGGAGGCAACTAGAATCAACTACTCTTTAGAAAAGTTGTAATGCCATGGGGAAGAGAGAGGGTAGAAAGCTGCTGGAGGGATACATGCCCTAAAGAGAGGTCTGGAGTTTTGTTCTTTTTGTGTTTTGAGGTTTGGAGAAGCTTAATCACTTTTATAGGCTGAGGGAAGGATCCAGGAAAAGAATTTGAATATGCAGGAGAGAGAGACAGAAAGACAAAAGGCAGACACATCGGGTTCCCAGAGGTGAGGGAAGAGAATGGGGTTGGTACCCAGATGAAATAGTTATGGGCGGAAGGATGGTAACTTATTTTTATTGTTGAATCATGAGAATGCCTCTTTTTCTTTAGTCTCAGAGATACTGATGAGAGTCCCAAGGGGTCTTCTTTAGGAAAAATCATTTTACCAGCCGGTTGAATTTTCAAAAGGGACCAGAAATTGAGAAATGTTAAATATAAAGTTGTTTGGGGGATTAAAAAAATCTTTATACTTGCTTGAGACCTTGCTGAGAACCAGGGTGAGGTCAAGAAATACCCTTACTTGGGGCACCTGCGTGGCTCAGTCTGTTAAGTGTCTTCTGCCTTTGGCTCAGGTCATGATCCCGAGGTCCTGGGTTCAAGCCCCACATCCGGCTCCCTGCTCAGTGGGGAGCCTGCTGGATCTCCCTCTCCCTCTGCCTGCCGCTCCCCCTGCTTGTGCACGCTCTCTCTCTCTCTCAAATAAATGAATAAAGTCTCAAAAAAAAATACCTTTACTTGATGGATGTGTTAACTAAGTAACTTTATTGTGGTAATCATATCCCAGTATATGCATGTATCAAATAATTATATTGTACACAAAGTTCTATATCATTCTCCACCCAAAAAAGCTGTAGAGGGAGGAAAGAAACTAGATCAGTGACTGCCTAGGGCTGGAGTTGGGGAGGGGATGGGCAGATTAGGGAGTGATAACTAGAGGATATGGAGTTTCTTTTTGGAATGATGAAAATATTCTAAAATGGATCATGACGATGGTTGCAGACTCTGAATATACTAAAAAACCATTGAATTGTACTCTTTAAATGAGTGAATTGTATGGTATGTAAATTACATGTTATGTGATTATATCTCAAAAGCAGTTTCTTTCCCCTTTTCACAAAAGAGATACCCTTACTCAGTCAGAAGATGCACCCATTTACCTTTTATTTCTCGGAATTTTTTGACTCCAAAGCTCTAGCATATTTGACCTGAAGTGCAAAGTTCAGTTTTCATAAAAATCTTAGGGGTTTCATAGACTTATGCATCTGGGGCAGAAAGCAGGAAGCTGCTCAAAAAAAAAAAAAAAGGTTCTGAGAGATCATACTGTTAGATGAGATTTAGGGTAGAAAACAACACTCAGATGGTTGGAGGGAAATTACTCAAGGCAAAAGTAATTATCTTTATTCTCAATAATCACAATAGTTATAAAAAAAGTCATAAAAATCCCTCACTTTTTGTTTTTTTTTAATCTTCATAAAAATCCTTTAATAGTGAGGGATCCAATTTTTGTCTCTAAAGATAATGCCACTAAAATATTAGGGACCATTTGGAATTACAGCAAACAAAATAATAAAAAGCATTATTCTCTTTTCAAGATGAGAAGTATTTTTATTTGTACCTGGGAAACCCCTTACATTTCTAGTTACTATGTTGAAAGACCTAATATAATTAGAGAAAAAAATATAAGTTCAGTTCAACAAGTATTTTAGTGCCAAGTCTGTGCCATTCACTGTCTTAAGGGGTCTTTATACAACCCATTACTAGCCCCCAGGGAGCTCATAGTTTGGAAGGGGAGAAAAATGTGAAGTGCTTAGAATACTGTGGGATAAAAGTAGCAGTGGAGGTTTGTAGTGTACAGAAGTTGCAGAGAAAAGGATCAGGGACAACTTCCCAAAGGAAAGGACAAGCAAACTAGATGCTAAACAATGACAGGATTTCACCAGATGAACAGAGGGACCTAGGATATTTGAGAGAGAAGGATATGCTCCTATAATGCTTAGGGGTACGAAATATCATGGTATATTCAGAGAATTGTAAGTAGTTCAGTGCTCATGGAACATAACTACATGTGATTGAGACAAGAGAGTTTTGCAGGGACTAATTAATTCATCAGCCACACATTCAAACTTATATTTTTTTACTAACTTTCTGGAGTAACTTTGCTGGTAGGAGAGATATCACCTAATAGGTGCCTACAAGACTTCAGGCAGGAGATGATAGGGGCCTGGATCGAAGAAAGGACTATTAGGGATGGAGAGAAGTCAGATATGGGAGAGAGATAGGAGATAAAACGTACTGAATTAGGTGCTTGATATGTTTTGGGGTAAAGAAGTCAGATAGGGGTGAAGGAACAACTGTTTTATGAAGAAAAAATTAACTATATTACATATTTTGGTCTAGAGTGGTAAAGACTGGAGAAT
The DNA here is from genome assembly GCF_003265705.2 of Callorhinus ursinus. Taxonomy (NCBI): domain Eukaryota; kingdom Metazoa; phylum Chordata; class Mammalia; order Carnivora; family Otariidae; genus Callorhinus; species Callorhinus ursinus. The sequence goes on along the minus strand of NW_027397087.1, from coordinate 21,559,360 downwards.
AAGATAAATTTCCCCCTTTGAAGTCTGTAAATTGAATATAGTCTGGATTATGAATGACAACCAGAACTAAAACTCACCCCCTCATACATGAACAAGGTAAATATGGGATCAATAAGAGAAATTAATGCTTCATAAATCAGGCATATCTCCTTCTGCATTAAGTCTGTTGCAATATCATCCATCCCACTGTACACTTGAGAAATAAGTGAAAAAGGCAGATGATGGTGATCATGAAAATGGTTTTGATTTTGTTATCCACTGACAATAGTGGTTTGAGAACCACTGTTCTTGAGGAAGCAGAAATTTTCTGTTACATACACACATAAGATATTACACTACCCCTATCTGCTTTTTGGAAGTGGATGCTCCTGAGTATTTTCACCATTATTCCCTGACTTTGTCCTGTACCTCTAAAAAGTCTTGTGATCCATTTACGGATTGATGATGCTAAGTCTAAGGCAGAATTTATAGTCTTCTGTCATCTTTTACCCTTCCTAGTCTAATGAAGTATAAGTCATGTAGACCTTATTCCCTCTGCTTTTCTTCATGACTCCTCACTTTGTTGATAAACTGTAAAGGCATATATATATATATATGTATATGTATATTAAACTGGAGTCTGCAGAGGGGAAGTAAGACCATCATTGGGGCCCTTTCTTTATATCCTGAAAAACAGTAGAGGGAAGGAAAACCACAGTGTTACCTGGAGTCTGGACTCTATCAAAATGTGAAAGCATGGACACCGATGACTAGCTCCTGGAGGCCTGCCTAGAATGAGAAAGAAGAATTATCTCTAGAAATATCAACACTTCGAGATTTATCTCCACTTTGGAAATACATGAGACTAAAAATAGTCTCTTGAGTCTCTCTAACTTTAATTCATCAGGGACACACACACCATTTGTCTTCTTTCTCTCCTTCCTCATTCAGCTCCATCAACACCAACCTCATTTGATTCCAAACAGAGTGACATGTTTGTGTCCAGTGAGAACCAAGTCTTTGTTTCCATTGAGCTATCTGTAGAATCTCATCATTCTTACTGCCACCACCCAGTTCTGTCATTCCTACTTAAAAAAGCCTATTGGTCTTTTGACTTGAGGCTCTCCTATGTATCCATGCCTGATTGATTTCTCCCAAACATGGCTATTAGGACTACTATTGTCCTTTGCTCAAAAATTTTCAGTAATGTCTTCATTTGTGCCATGGTACAAATCTGCTTTATCTCTACTCTCCTTCCACTTTTCCGTGATCCCTTAATCTGAAATATTCTACAGTAGTCTTGGCTGTTTCCTTAAAATCCTGTGAACAGAGGCTACACCTTTCTTCTGTGCTTGCTTCCTTTCACCTGGAATGTCTTCTTTTCCCCCTTCCATCTAAACCCAACCGAGTCTTCAAAACTTAATTCAAAACCAGTCCCTGTAAATGGTTTTTAATTGTCTAATCTGTCTTTCTTGATTTCCCTCTTCTCTGAAATGTAGTAGTGTTTGAAGTTTGTATTATACAAAAATGGTATGTGATTACGTATCATTATTAATTGTTTATTTTTGTTTCAGTTGTGTTATTTTTTTTCTCCAAATAAGTTGTAAGTTTCTTGAGAACTTACTTAGAATTTCATCCTGGGGGAGACCAGATTCCCTGAGCTAGGCAACTGTCAGTGGTTTTTCCAAAACTACTGCTGAAATTATCTTTGTGCTAGTTAAGTTGGGTCGCTCTTATGTCTGGGCAGAAGTTCAAGTCTGATAAATAATATCTTGCATAATGTTATTTCCAAGTACAGTAGGGTATAATAGTATTTGTACTTATTCTAAATTTGTCAAACTTTATCTTATAGCTATTTCTGCATTTGAAGTTCAGCCAATTTCTACTGAGGTCCAAGAAGGTGGAGTTGCTAGATTTGCATGCAAGATTTCCTCAAACCCTCCTGCAGTCATAACATGGGAATTAAATCGGACAACTCTACCTGTAACTATGGACAGGTAAATGCAGCTTTTGTCTTTGGAGACGATGCAGGAGTAACGAAGGTGTCATGAGACTTATGGGGGAAAGACCATGATGGAGCTTATTTTCATTTACAGTAGCAATTACCAATTACCAACCTCTTAAAGACATTTCAAACTTAGGGAAAGAATTAGATCATCAGTCTCTAGCACATGGGGAATAATTTCTGATTTTTGGTTTAGATCATAATTCAGATACCCTTTCTTGCTGCTTTGTTGCTTTCCTTAAACATCTTTTCCAACCATAGGACCACCTGACCACCTGCTTTGTAGCCCAAGGATTTAGGAAACCAAATTAGATCTTCACTGTTGGTGATAGCAATAGTACTCTAGGGGTCTCCCATATGCCCTGGTACCTGCCCATTCTGTCTCCACCTCCCACTTCCAGTCTCCTCTCAGCTACACACACACACACCCACCCCCACCATCCCCACCCTCACCCCCACAGCCCCCCTAGTGTTCTGCAGGTGGTTGAGGTTTAAGGATCAAGAACTTAGTAGCACCTTCATAAAGTTTAATTCCTGTCCTCATGAGTAGCAGTATTCCCAAGTAGGTAAAAATCATTTACTAAAATCTCAGGATACTGAGATGGAAGAAGTTATTCAAGGAAATGTTTAAAAAAAAACTTAGATTCAGGTGTATCTTGGAGAATATGTCTATATTAATAGGCAAGAAATCAGGATTTGAAAAAAATCATACTAAGCCCTAGATCACCAGTTATATAAGCTATAATGTCAAATATAACTCTGTATAAAATTAGGCTGCTAGATTTCACAAACCACATACTGCATAGTTATGTATGTTTTAGAGACCTGTAGTGACCCAAATGAAAACAGTTGAATCAAGCTAATTATTTTAAATGGTCTTTAAAGTATTGCATCTGGCACTTTAGAAAGGTTGAATATATTAATCATAGAATACATGTTAAAATAAAATATAAAATCTACTGCAAAGAATTTGATCATCTTTCTTCTCGTAACAGGATAACTGCCCTACCAACAGGAGTATTGCAGATCTATGATGTTGGCCAAAGGGATGCTGGGAATTACCGTTGTGTCGCTGCTACCATAGCCCACAGACGTAAAAGCATGGAAGCCTCTCTAACGGTGATTCCAGGTACTGTCCCAGCTGTTAATTTTTCTTCTGTGGCTGTAATAGTATGCTATAAAATAGCACTCTAATTTCATGTAAATTATTGTAATCTAGTTGGAAATGGTCATTTTTATCCGTATTAGGCTCCTCTTCTCTCACAGGCCAGCTTATTTTATGTTAACATCTTTAAGAAAGAATGAATATTTGTTTTGTAAATATTTCACTTTTGTTTTTAAAATATAAAATGTGAAACGAGAAAAACATTATCCATTTCCACCAAAATTGTCCATTGTCCATAAAGATATATTTGTTTCCTTTTGGTATTTTTTTGTTTGTTGTTTTAAGAAAAATTATAATTTGCATTTGTAAAAATGATACATACTTATTATAAAGAGTAATGTCTATAAAAGTATAAAAATAAAAATTTTTACATTAAACAATGTAAAAAAGTACAGATAGAAGTTTAAAAATATCCCCAGTTCCAATATCCAGAAATTATATTGTTAACATGAAGTGAACGTAATTTTCTATATTTTGCCATGCATAAATATAGTTAGAAGGGAAACTAGCTAGGGCACCTGGGTGGCTCAGTTGGTTAAGCGACTGCCTTCGGCTCAGATCATGATCCAGGAGTCCCTGGATCGAGTCCTGCATTGGGCTCCCTGCTTGGCAGAGAGTCTCCTTCTCCCTCTGACCCTCCCGCCTCTCATGTGCTCTCTCTCTCATTCTCTCTGTCTCAAATAAATAAATAAAAAAAAATCTTTTAAAAAAAAAGGGAAACTAGCTAAAGAGATGAATATGAAGAAATATGTACCTTATTCAAATGGAATTACACATAGATACTAGTTTTTATTTTTAAATAATTTAAATTTACTTGAATATAGTGGAAGAAAATCTGGACCAAAGACATTGGTGAAGTTCATATGAATGTTTATTTTTCACAAGATTCCTAAAATATCCTTGAAGGTTAAAAAAATCTCTTTGGAAAACATTGAGAAACTGAAATTACATTTTTAATGCTATGTTTTAATATCAGGTAGTATCTTTTAGCTTCCTGGTATGAAAGATTAAAGACAAAAGCACTCCCACACTTCTTCCCTTCTCCCCACTGTCACATAAATTCTTAACAAGATTAGTGAAAGGATTAAATGAATGTTTGAGCCTCAATTAAAATGATATGGAAACAACCTAAATGTCCATCAACTGAAGAATGGATAAATAAATGTGTCCTATTGATATAATTAAATTCTATTCTGTTATTATTACTCAATAAAAAGAAATGAAATACTGGTACATGTTGCAACACAGATGAATCTTGAAAACATTATGCTAAGTAAAAAGAAGCCAGTTACCAAAAGACCATATAATATATGGTTCCTTTGTTATGAAATGTCTAGAAAAGGCAAATCCGGAGAGACAGAAAGATTAGTGGTTGCCAGGCTGTGGAGAGAGGAGATTGCTAATGGGTGTGGTGTTTCTTTTTGGGGTTCTAAAATTGATTGTGGTAATAGTTGCACAACTCTGAGAATACTAAAAACCATTGAATTACTTAAAATGGTGAATTGCATATGATGTGAGTTATATCTCAATAGTTATTTTTTAAAAAGTGAATAACTTAAGGATATTTTAACTTGTCTCACTTACTACATCTTATTTGTAATTTATTTTCATACTGTGCCTTTTCCTCCTCAAAGCTGAAGAGTCTAATTCCTTCTACACACCAACCATTATAGCAGGCCCACAGAACATAACAACATCTCTTCATCAGACAGTTGTTCTGGAATGCGTGGCCACGGGAAATCCCAAACCAATCATTTCTTGGAGCCGCCTTGGTAAGTTTTCTCAGGGAAAAAAGTCTTTAAACTTTGTTGATTTTAATGAAACTGACAAAATGTTTATTTTATATGCAAAACACATGTTTGTCATTTAAGTGGCTTTTAACTTTTTGGCATTTCAGTGTGTAGAGAAAAGGTTTTTGTATAGCAAATTTTATACTTTTTATGATATGATTAGATGGTGATCTTTTGACATAATTTTAGATCTTATGTTACATTATTTTAACTGAAGTCTTCTCTTGGAAATAGATCACAAGTCCATTGATGTCTTTAACACTCGAGTACTGGGAAATGGTAATCTCATGATATCTGACGTCAAGCTGCAACATGCTGGAGTGTATGTTTGTCGGGCCACAACCCCAGGCACACGCAACTTTACAGTTGCCATGGCAACTTTAACTGTCTTAGGTATGTTTTATTTCATTCTGCATTCAGGAGAATCTTGTATTTTAACATTTGTTGTATTATCTCATTCATCGCTAACTTCTTCCTTTCTTGAATTTTGTAGCGTTGATATGAAGGTTGATATGAAATACTGTAATCCAACAATGAATTTTAGAAGAAAGTTAAAGCCCTGGGTTAAAATGTAACTAACTATAATGCTTAAGTCACCCTCCTGTTTGCATACCATATGTTCCTTCTTATTTAAGCATCTCTTTTATGTCTTTGTTACCCACCCACAAATCCACATATCCATTTACCAATCTAAAATTTTAATCTGTTGATTGTATGCATTCACAAGTGACTATATATTTATGGGGCTTAGTTAAGTAGGATTATAGTGTACCTATTTTTAGTGTGTTGACACAGAAGGTCTCAATAGGGAAAACCTCGAGGGAGTGGACATCTAAATGAACAATGCTAAGAAATGGCATCTGGATAGTTCTATGTAGAGTGTAGATAAGAGGCTCAGAATGTTAAATATTTTCAAGGATGGGACCTGAGTCATTTGCCAAACTCTTCCTTGATTCTTTGTATCATTCCTGTTTGGAGACATGGACATTTTTCTCTTCTTTTTTCTTTAAAAATAGCTCCTCCTTCATTTGTTGAATGGCCAGAAAGTTTAACAAGGCCTCGAGCTGGTACTGCTCGATTTGTGTGTCAAGCAGAAGGAATCCCCTCACCCAAAATGTCATGGTTGAAAAACGGGAGGAAGATACATTCAAATGGGAGAATTAAAATGTACAACAGGTGGGCTATGTCACTTTGCTACTATTTTAGAGAATATATAATGGCTTTTGTAATTGCTATGTGAACTGGTTGCAATATCAAATATCTAAATTATCTTGGTATTTTAAACTAAAATAAGAAATTAAGATTCTGAAGGAGGGGAAATCAGAGGGGGAGACCAACCATGAGAGACGATGGACTCTGAAAAACAACCTGAGGGTTCTAGAGGGGAGGGGTGTGGGGGGATGGTTTAGCCTGGTGATGGGTGTTAAAGAGGGCACGTACTGAATGGAGCACTGGGTGTTATGCGCAAACAATGAATCATGGAACACTACATCAAAAACTAATGATGTAATGTCTGGTGATTAACATAACAATAAAAAATAAAATATGAAAAAAACCAAATTAAGATTCTAACATCAGCATGCCATAGATCCTTTTGTATTTTATGTGTGGATCATGGAAGTAGTAGATTATAATGAAATAAATGTTGGACACTCCCCTAGACCGGGGTTCTAGTCCTGATAAGCCAATAGCTAAGTTATTAGCAAGCATATTAACCCTTTGGGGTCTCAGTTCCTTCTTCCATTAAAAAGAGAAAATTAGAAGGAAATATTCAAATCTCAAGGAATTTTTCCGCAGCTCAAACTTAATGATTTTTAGAACTCATTTTTATTAGTATAAATATGAATCTTCTTATAACATTGCCATATGTTTAATAAAACTTTAAAATTTTTTGTTGATCTGAATTTATGTAACATTGCAATATTATATAAGTTAGATGCTATTACAGAGTAATATACTTTCTTATAAAAGCCAAATTTTTTTAAGGTTTTATTTATTTATTTGACAGAGAGAGACACAGCGAGAGAGGGAACACAAGCAGGGGGAGTGGGAGAGGGAGAAGCAGGTTCCCCACTGAGCAGGGAGCCTGATGCGGGGCTCGATCCCAAGAGCCTGGGATCATGACCTGAGAGAGGCTTAACGACTGAGCCACCCAGGTGCCCCTAAAAGCCAAATTTTTGTAAAAGATTTTATTTATTTATTTGAATCAGAGAGAGAGAGTGAGAGCACAAGCAGGGAGGAGGATCAGAGGGAGAGGGAGAGGAGGACTCTCCGCTGAGCAGAAAGCCAGACATGGGGCTCAATCCCAGGTGAGATCATGACCCGATCTGAGAGCAGACACTTAACCAGCTGAGCCACCCAGGCGCCCCTAAAAGCCAAATTTTAAAAAAGAGATTAGTCTTTCATCTAAAGCAAACAGGGTTTGGGTATCACTATTACTTAAGCTCAGAAAATAAGAGTAATTTTAAGCAACTCAGATTTTTCAGTAGGGTTGATTACACAGTTTTTTGTTCTTTGTAACTTTTGTCACCTAAAATGAGAGTGAACTTAGCAATAGTTTAACTTTATTTTTACATCATTCTTAGAATTTTTCATAAAACTATTTTTTTCTTTCCTCAGTAAATTGGTCATTAACCAGATTATTCCTGAAGATGATGCTATTTATCAGTGCATGGCTGAGAACAGCCAAGGATCTATTTTATCTAGAGCCAGACTGACCGTAGTAATGTCAGAAGACAGACCCAGTGCTCCCTACAATGTGCATGCTGAAACCATGTCAAGTTCAGCGATCCTTTTAGCTTGGGAGAGGCCACTTTATAATTCAGACAAAGTCATCGCTTATTCTGTGCACTATATGAAAGCAGAAGGTAAGCAATTTGAGGAGTATTTATTTTCAACTGCTACTTGCTGTCAATAATTTCAGTATGAATGATGTCTTAAATAATCCAGAAAATATTTTTGAAGTTCTATGGCATTTATCTTTTAATAAAATAATCTATCACCTGCATATCAGTTTTTGCTAAATGTTTTTATTATTGTATACTTTGTATATGTAAGTTTTTGTTTAAGATTTTGTTTAGAAATAAGTACCATCTCTACCCGCTAAAAATTACAAAGTGGTGGAGTAATGAATTTCATTCCAGCCAAGATATAAATTCTTTAGCTAAGACTTAATATTCCAATTTAAGTATGCAGTTACATAGGAACAATGTTGTAATTGGTTCATAAAATAATATGGTGAATTATGGTCACTATAACATGTTATTTTTAAGGGGGGGGTAAACATTATCAGATCCCCCTAAGTTGATTTTATATGTTTTGAATGTTTCCTGAAGACATTTAGAACTGTGAATATTGAACAGGACTCTTTGTTGATATGTCATTTCTTATATAAAAGTAGAAATCAAATCTGTCTTAAAATTTTTATTCAGAACTATTAATTCCATTGTTTTTGCAATCTTTTTTGCCCTACTATTTTCTTTTGGCAAAAAAATTAGAGGGAATGGAAAAGCTACTTAGAAATCCTAGATATTTCTCTACTGATCTCTCATAGAAAGCACAGAAGTTTACAGAGTTTAGTTGTGCACAGTCTAGATTTTATGCAATAGACATTAAAACAAATCCTAGCACCCAAAAATGATGGTATGATAAAATTGTCCATATAAACAGGTGGTTTGTTGTTGTTTGTTTTTTGTACTTTGAAGTAGTATTTTGAAAAGGAATATTTTGAATTTAAATCAGGGGTTGTTTTAGCAAGAAGAATGAAAGTCTAACTGAGCATGTTGGAGTATGTTAATTCCCTTCTTAGTGATTTAGGAAGGTAAAAGGAATGCTGGTTTTGGTGGAGACCACTCTTGTTCGCTATTATGGTCATTTCATTAGAGCCTCCACATGCAGCTCAGTGGTCTATTCAAGGACAGAACAAGGCTTTTTAATTCGAACTCAAGGACCTTGTTTGGTAGGTCAGAAATCGTACTATGCAGTTCCTAATTAACAAGCCATTAGCCAGTCTGTTGTGAAATGGCTGTAATCTTGTCTAATTAAAATGCTATCAAGTTAATTCAGAAATGTGGGAAAACTTAATAGTGGAATTTGCCTTCTGTTTTGTTTATAAATCCAGTGTGGGGGAGAAGGGCCTTGGTCCTTAGAGCGTTTTGATGAAGTTGACGTGCATTTACCGTGAATTGTTCGCAAAGCCCAGGAGCTGCCAGTGTGCTTGTTCCCCTTTACAGATCTGCGCCATAGGAATTAAATGACACAAAGGCAAATTCTGTTCTATACCTTGCCATGCATATTTTATTAAGAATTGCTGAGAAATTTTTTTTCCTCTTTGCGGGGGGGAAAAAGTTCGTTGTTGAACAAAGTGTTTTGAAGCACATTCTGTGCCTCCCAGTTCTTTTGCTTTCAGTATAAATAAAAAGAACAACTTGTGTCAGTCAAATTTAATAGAATCTCTAGGGCCAAAATGAGATCTTTTGCAGGACAACTTTTGGTTTGGTTTGTTTTTATAAAGCCTAGAGCCTTTACGTTCCCTACTGTCTCTCCATTTACTTTTAAAAGGAAAAAGAAGCCATGCGTTTAAGCAAGTAAAACTTACACTGTTTCAAACTACGGTGTTCGGTGTTCTGTAACATTAAGCTCTTTTGTGTTACTGCTGTACATTGTCTCTGCTATGGGTTTTGACTGGATATTAAAACAAATTTAGAAGAGATTAATTATTTTCAGTTTGATTTATTAGGGAAGAATTCAAACTACTAATTTGTAGCAAGACATAGTTACTTTTAGAAGTGACATTTCTTTTTTTTTTTAAAGGGTCACAAAAGATAACAGATTAGACGGGAGGATCCGTGTGTCACAGCAAGGGAAATTGGTGTTCATTTTATTTTGAATACTCCTGATTTTTAAATGCTGATTCTTTAATCTAGGTTTAAATAATGAAGAGTATCAAGTAGTCATCGGAAATGACACAACTCATTATATTATTGATGATTTAGAACCTGCTAGCAATTATACTTTCTACATTGTGGCATATATGCCAATGGGAGCCAGCCAGATGTCTGACCATGTGACACAGAATACTTTAGAGGACGGTAAGAAAACACAGTCTACGTCATTTAAGTATGAACATTAATATGTTTAATCAATTTCAATGAATAAATGTGTTTTAAATTAGAGAAAATATCCTCTTTTTGGTTAAAAAAATAATCAAAACAGGTATGGTAACTGGCAGGCTAGTTTGCCATTTCAAATTTGACCCTCACTTTTTGACAATAACATGATAAATGTAAAGAGTTTTTATAACTTACAATGTGTAACATAAATTTTAATAATAAAATGCTTGTATTATTGTATTTCTTCTAGTTTCCTAGTGTAAATTGTAAATACATTGACTTTTTAAAAAATATTTTTTTTGACATTGCAGGGTTTTTTTGAGTGGAACAAAATGTGAAATTTTCTAAGCATAAATATAAATATAATGAGTAAATATATAATGAACAGAGGTCAGAGGTCTTGGACCTCTGAAACTGGGAGTTTTTGAAATTTAGTAAATGGTCAGTTAAAAAATATTCTTAAAAAATCAGCAGTGGGGCACCCGGCTGGCTCAGATGGTTAAGCGTCTGCCTTCGGCTCAGGTCATGATCCCAGGGTCCTGCGATCGAGTCCCACATCGGGCTCCTGGCTCAGCAGGGAGTCTGCTTCTCCCTCTGCCACTCTCCCTGCTTGTGCTGTCTCTTTTTGTGTATATCTCTGTGTCTCAAATGAATAAATAAAATCTTTTAAAAAAATCAGCATTTAGTCTATTTTTAGGTATAATATGTTTATTCTGCTTAAGGAGGAAAGTAATAGTTGTTACAGACCCTGGGTTGGAAGTTGTAGTCCTTTTGAGGGCAGGCCTCTATATATTCTTGTAATGGTGGGAGATCCCATCCATTAGTAAAGTCCTGAGACTGATTCTCCTCCTCTGGTTCGTCATCTCTCTCTCTCCAGGGGCTCTCTAGAAGGCCTTTTTTGTACCCTTCACTGGGAAAAGGGAATGATTTAACACATGCTTAATTATACTATTCCTCCTTTACAGATGTTTTCTCATCCTCACAAAATGGCCCACCCTTAGTTTTCAAAACACTTTTTTGAAGAAATTTTTTATTTATTTGAGAGGGAAAGAGAGACAGAGAGCATGAGCAGAGGGAGGGGCAAAGGGAGAGGGAGAAGCACACTCTCTGCTAAGCAGGGAGTCAGACAGGGGGCTCCATCCCAGGACCCTGGGATCATGACCTGAGCAGAAGGCAGATGCTTAACCACCTGAGCCACACAGGCACCCTTCAAAACTTTTTTTTTTTTAAGATTTTATTTATTTATTTGACAGAGAGAGAGAGAGAGACAGCAAGAGAGGGAACACAAGCAGGGTGAGTGGGAGAGGGAGAAGCAGGCACCCTGCTGAGCAGGGAGCCCGATGCGGGGCTCGATCCCAGGACCCTGGGATCATGACCTGAGCCAAAGGCAGAGGCTTAACGACTGAGCCACCCAGGTGCCCCCCCCAAAACATTTTTATGTAGATTATTTCCATATCATTTTCTTTGTTCATTTGATCCCAGATCTCTTACTTACATCTCTATTATGCCACTTATTTAGATGTTTATAAATTCAGAGTTTGACTAAATGAAAAAAAAATTACTGATCTGGATGCTCAATTCCAAGTTCAGTTTTCATTTAAGAGTCTGTTCCATTTTAGGGGCGTCTGGGTGACTCAGTGTCCTGGATGGGGCTCCCTACTCAGCGGAAGCCTGCTTCTCCCTCTCCCTCTCCCTCTCCCCCTGCTTATGTGCTCTCTCTCTCTCTCTCTCTCAAATAAATAAAATCTTTTTTAAAAAAAGTCTGTTCCATTTTAGAGTGAATCACAGTATTTATGACCTCTCGAGTTCTCATCACATTTAACCTCTGACATGTATATCTAAGGTGAAACACAGGCTGGGAGCGTGTGCTGTTTTGGGGCTTGTGGGGTTTTTTTGGTGTATGAGGTGTATTCCTCCCTATATCCTTAAAGGAAAGGAGCCTGACCATAGCAAGCTACTTGTTAAAAACTTTCCAGTTCCAGTTAAGTTATGATCTCAAAGTTTTTTTTCCTTTAAACCTTTTCTTACTCTGTAACTTCTTTACTTAATGAAGTTTCATTTTGTTTTCTGAATAACAGACTTCTGACCCTACTTTTCACATTTCTACACCAGTTTCTCCCCATTTCCTAAGCCCATACTTCTCAAACGGAGATGTGTGGGTGTCCTAGGGGCACAGGAGCGTGCAGCAGATACAACTAACACTTGTGGAGGGCTTGCCCCTGCCTGTTCTAAAAACCTTCTCTCCGTTATCTCGTTTAATCCCTACATAACCCTGTGATAGAAGAACTATTGTTATATAAGACACAGTAAAGTAGAGGGGATAAGAATGTGGGCTTTGTTCAGTCTACCTACATCTGCTCCTTCACTAACGACCTGTGTGACCTTGGGCAAGTGGTTTGACCTCTTTGTACCTCAGTTTCCTCAACTATAAAGTAGAAATGATCGTGGTGCTTCCTTTGGTTTTTGTGAGAATTCATAAGTTCATACATATCAAGGACTCAGAAATGCTTAATAAATTGATTTTCTCTTTTCCACCTATTAGTTCATTCATGCAACAAATATTCCTTGAGTACCTGCTGTGTGTTATTCGATATTTAGTAGTGAACAAAAGGGACAAAAAAATTGTCCCTGATTTCGTGGAGTTTACTTTCTAGTGGGAGAGGGGGCAGAGGAACAATAAACAAGCTAAACAGTCCATTATGTAATTATATGCTATGTGGGATATTGGCAAGTATCTAGGAGAAGGGGAAACAAAGCAAGGGAAGGGAGTATGAAATGTTGGGAGGGTTTGAGACTTGAGACAGGGTCACCCAAGAAAGGCTCACTGAGTAGGTGACATTTCAGTGAATACCTGAAGGAAGTGAAGGTGCGGGAGCTGGTGAAGCAGGTGACAGGGGGAGGTGCACGCTCGGCAGAGGAAATGGACATTGCTGAGGACTGCAGTGGAGGGAACAGGTGGAAAGCAGTAGGAGATTGGGGCCCAGAATCCATGAGGAGCCGACCCTGTAAGTACATAGGACTTTGTATGAGACTCGATCCTTCCTCATTATTTTTCCTTCTTTTTTTTCTGGTTTGTGATCTACTCACCTGAAAACTTCTTTTTTTAATTTATTTTTTATTAAAGATTTTTATTTGTTCATTTGCGGGAGAGACAGAGAAGAAGCAGGCGGAGAGGCAGAGGGAGAGGGAGAAGCAGACTCCCCGCTGAGCAGGGAGCCCGAGGCGGGACTCGATCCCAGGACCCTGGGATGATGACCTGAGCCGAAGGCAGGTGCTTAACCATCTGAGCCACCCAGGCACCCTCGCCTGAAGACTTCTGCTAGCACTGAACATATCCCTCCTTTATCACGTTGTGTGTTTCCCTTAAGGGAGTGCAGTAAATACTGCAGTGCTCATTGACAGTTTTGATTCTAAATATTCATAAATAACCTGTTTTCTTGTATGACTAGTTCCCTTGAGACCTCCTGAAATCAGTTTGACAAGTCGAAGTCCCACCGATATCCTCATCTCCTGGCTGCCGATCCCAGCCAAATACCGGCGGGGCCAGGTGGTCCTCTATCGCCTGTCCCTGCGCCTGAGTACTGAGACTTCCGTCCAAGTGCTGGAGCTCCCGGGAACCACGCATGAGTACCTCTTGGAGGGCCTGAAACCAGATAGTGTCTACTTGGTGCGGATTACGGCTGCCACCAGAGTGGGGCCGGGAGAGTCATCAGTATGGACCTCACATAGGACACCCAAAGCTACAAGTGTGAAAGGTAAATTTCTAAACACGACTGAGGAAGAATATTTTTACTTTTTTGAAACTTATTTTTATAAAATCCAAGTCATGGTTAAATGGTGTTTTATGAATGAAAACACTCCATAGATCATGGACTTCACTGAAAATAATTTTAAACTTTTTGTTGCATAGTCCCTTTGACATAGAGCTCAGTAGTGTGTAAAACTTTTGGTTACACTGTTAGTTTGCTTAGCAAATTCTTCGTAAATGGGTGAATCCAAATCAAACTGAATTACCAAAAGTTGTATATTGATAGAGACCTAATTAATATTATTGCCATATATATATATTTAGATTTTATTTATGTATTTGACAGAGAGAGACACAGCGAGAGAGGGAACACAAGCAGGGGGAATGGGGGAGGGAGAAGCAGTCTCCCCACTGAGCAGGGAGCCCGATGCGGGGCTCGATCCCAGGACCCTGGGATCAAGACCTGAGCTGAAGACAGACGCTTAATGACTGAGCCACCCAGGTGCCCCTGTATCACTTATTTTATTTTATTTTATTATTATTATTATTTTTAAAAGATTTTATTTATTCATGAAAGACAGAGAGAGAGAGAGAGAGAGGGAGAGGCAGAGGGAGAAGCAGGCTCCCTGCTGAGCAGGGAGCCCGACGCGGGACTCGATCCCGGGACCGTGGGACCATGACCTGAGCCGAAGACAGACGCTTAATGACTGAGCCACCCAGGCGCCCAGTATTTTATATTTTTAATTCTGTCTCAAAGTTTAATATCACTGTGGAATTTTGAAAGTTAGGGTAAAATATAATTGCTTAGAATTGCACTGTTTTGCAGCTGTTGGTTTAAAATTTGGGTGTATATTTATGAATTATGGATTTTTTTATGCATACATTTCTGGTGGCTTTTTCTAGCCCCTAAGTCTCCAGAGTTACATTTGGAGCCTCTGAACTGTACCACCATTTCTGTGAAGTGGCAGCAAGATGCTGAGGACACAGCAGCCATTCAGGGCTACAAGCTGTACTACAAAGAAGAAGGGCAGCAGGAGAATGGACCCATTTTCTTAGATACTGGTGACCTTCTCTACACTCTCAGTGGTTTAGGTGAGTGAGCCCGTACTGCACTTTCCTTTTTTCCTTCCTCTCTGACCAGTTGGGAAAAGAGTTTTTGGATATAGGGCAGAAGAACTGACTTGCTGGTAGAAAGAGAATTGCCTTTATGACATCACTGTGTACATCCTCCTGCTTAACTCTGTGTTGGCCTTTGACACACCACTGTGAGCAAACTGACAAGGCGTCCGATAACCGTGGTGTCTTTCTGTCTTTCCCCCACCTCTGGGCATCTGCTTTTCTTTCTACAGTTAACTTCTGGTAGAGTGAGATCTGATCAATTATTGTGAGTGTATGGTGTATGTGAAATAGCACTATCACAAAATGAGCAGAAAATAGATGGTGATTAATTTAGAAAAATGCCGGCGAGTGCTTTGTAGGTGCATCATTTTCACATGTAAAATATATTTAGGTTATGTACCAAATAATGCTCTTACATATGACCCATGTCACTATACATACTTATTTTTGTAGCTGTAACACAGAAACACCAGAGAAAAAGCACTCAGCCTTGTGTTTGGGTTTATCACAGTTCTGAAAGACATTTTATTCTCTGTTCATCCTGTCTTTGCTGAGTGAAGAATTTCATAATGTGACCATGTTTAATGGAAAGTAAGGAACCTTATGTCTACAATAAGTACATGGGTATAAACAGATAGATACTCAAGTTGTAAAATGCACACTCAGTTACTTCTTAGTTATTTGTTAAAGCAGCAACTTTAACTATGATTCCCAACTAGATTCCTACTGAATTGTTAGAGCACCTTTGGCACATACTGGAATTTTACAGTGCTCTCTGGCTCTCCCCATCACAGACTACCCTTTGGAGTGCAGAAGGAAAAGGGGCACAGTGACACCACTGGGATAGCTCCATTTGCTTTTCTGGCCTCACGGCACAACCTGTGAAAACAGCAGTAGTCCTGAGACGCTGCGCGTTGACAAGCTATGGTGGGAGTCTGTTTTTAGAGGCAGGCACATAGGAAGACCCCATCCTCTGGTTCTTTGCTGTAGTTTTCCAGATGGCGTTTTGCTTCTAATCTTATTGTCTTGGATTTTAATTTAATCTACATTTGCTTAAATAAATTTCACTATTGATCCCTGTCACACAGTTTTATAAGTGATGAGGAGAAGTTACATATGTTCCAGGGTGACCTTCCTTAGAACCATTGTTGCAGAGGTGATGTTAGCAAAACCTGTCACCAAAGCCAGGAGCATTTATTTCTAGTCGTGGCTTCTCAGTATGCTCTCCCTTTCTATGTTCGTATCATTTACTCAAAAGAGTTGTACTAAGTTATCAAGTAAGAAACGGGATTTGGGACAATAGCTGATGAAAAATCATACATCAAACTCAGTATTTGCAGTTTCTTCACTGTTCAGGAAATATAAATAAGTAGAAAATACAAAAAATAAGTTCATAGAGTACTTTTCTTGAACACATAGGTAGCTTATTTTAAACAAATGAATAATTTATTGGGAAGAACAGAATAATGCTCTGCTTGTGAAAAGTTTAGAGAAACATCTTATTAAAATTTTGTCAATTAAAAACAATGCTTTAGAGGTGCCTGGGTGGCTCAGTCGATTGGGCATCTTCCTTTGGCTCTGGTCATGATCCGAGGGTCCTGGGATTGAGCCCCGCATCAGGCTCCCTGAGCCTGCTTCTCTCTCTCCCTCTGCTGCTCCCCCTGCTTGTGCTCTCTCGCTCTGTCAAATAAATAAGTGAAATCTTTTTTTTTAAAGATTTTATTTATTTATTCATGAGAGAGAGAGAGAGAAGCAGGCTCCCAAGGATCAGGGAGGCTGATGCAGGACTCGATCCCTGAACCCTGGGATCCTGAGCTGAAGGCAGACGCTTAACCATCTGAGCCACCCAGGCGCCCTGAAATAAGTGAAATCTTAAAACAAAAACAAAACAATGCTTTAAAATTTAAACATTTTCTATGGGTGCATATAAGTATAAAGAAGACCCATTGATCTTTGTTGAAATTTTTTATAATCTCTAATAGCTTTTAATACTATGAATTTTTATTTCCTTCTGTGTTTTAAAAATAAATCACATATATTACGGCCTGTGTTTTTATGTTGTAAAATCCTTTGTGTATACTACTTGGGGTAATTCAGCTTAAAATCACTGTATAATGCATAAACTGGAAAATTATTTTGTTATAGTCAGTATGCCTCTCTGTTAAAATAACTCTATATGTTTCCTGACTGTGGATTTAGACTGGGTAGTTGGGCTAATTGCAGTGCAGGCTAACAGGGGACTCTGTCTCAGCTGTAGGACTTTCTTGTTGGACAGTGGGTTCCACACCCCTGGAGGTGCCAAGCCAGGGCTGGAACGGGCTGACCAGCAGAGATGCAGTTGATCCAAGCATTGCACAGCTGTTGACTAGCTCTCCTTTAAGATGCCTTTTACTCTTGAGAGCCCTAGGGTCTATAGTCTTTCTTTCTTAGACACTGTTGGGGCTTAGCCAAGCTTATAGCAAATGGAACGGGTATAACCCACTAAGCAGGCAAGTGTTAAGAGCTCTCACTCTTTTCTTCTTACTTTCGGCTATTGGGAGGGCAGTATGTTCTGTTAACTGGACAACTGACCATCTGTGACCATTTTTAGCAAGAGCATCTGGCGTTAGCTGCCTGTTTAACAGAGAGTGATGTGTGCAGAGGGCAGTAGGTTAAGGGAACCCTATCTGTGTCTTGCATGGTGAATACTTTCTTTCACAGAGCTTTTGTACATTAAAGATGCTCTAACTAGAACTAGATTTACTAAGTGGGCTTGGAAATGAAATTTAAATGCTTCTGTTTGCCAAATCAGTGTCAATTTGAGTAGCAAACTGATGTCTCAAAATTTCATTTTCATACTAATCCCTTCTCTGATGCCCTAATACACATCCTTTTGTTACTTCTGGTAATTAAGTTTTCAACTAAAAAGTATGTTATCGGGACACATTCTCCTTCGTAACACATACAGTTCTTTGTTTCTGAAAGAGAAAAAGAAATGAATTTGTGTATTTCAATTCATTTAACAAGAATTTACAAATTATTTTTCTAAATAAGGCATTGTAGTACTAAACAAAAAGATTTAACAGATGTGACCTCTGCTCAAAACAAGAAAAACCAAAAGATATTAACTTGATTTACTTTCCTGATTTTCTCCCAAAATTCTGAATAACTAAATTTAATTGTAATGAAAGTTGTTTTACAACATATTACGCTAAATCCTCAATCCTCAGTTCAAAGATGTAGACTGTTTTGTTTTTTAAAGTGGCTGAAAAGATTCTTGTGTCTTTATTAGAGTAATATAAATATTGGTAGAGCAGTGGAAGTATTTTGATGTTGCTGGTTTGTTCTAGTTTAATGATTTGTAAATACACAGTTTGCTTTTAATTAGAAATGGTTTGGGGGTTGGGGAAAAAAACATTTGGCTTGTGATTTAATGTTTATGTGATTTGTTCTAAATTGTGGTTTGAGGTTTTCTTCAAGATTTGCATCTTTGTTGTGATTATTTTCACTCAGTTGTTTTTTTTCCTCCCTTGGCACTTCTCATGTTTACCTGTTTTAAGCAGAATTTTAAAACATTTGTTAAATTTATCCCACAGTAAACAGAAGCAAAATTAATAGCACACTTGTGTTCTCTGATAATAGACTGAAATAATTCATTCCTCTTTTTTTGCCTGTTTATTTCAGAAATTGGCTTCAAATTCTGAAGTTAGGGTTTCTAATTGCAAAGAAGACTGTTTTCATAAGCTGTCAGAAACTTCTTAATTGCTCAGTATTTATATAATAAGGGGGAAAAAGGGGATTATTTAGATGGTGCTATTGTTAGTTTAGCATTTGGGACACTGATAATCTTTAGCTTCTATTTTGCTAAAGAATGTGTGCTATTATATTTCACAGCAAACTTGATTAGTAAGCATGAGATTTAGCAACAATTACAAAGATCCAAAATATTTAAAATCATTAGTAATGTTCCTGGATTCCTTGCACACTTTTAAAACTCACAGATCTTTTTTTGATAAATCCAAAATTGGAATTCCCAGTTACCGTGGGGGAAATAGGAGGCAGAAGAAACAGTCCCTGGGTAACAAGTAATTTTAGAGTCCCTTAGCCAGTTTGTATGGGAGCATGGTAAAATTAAGTCAGATTTCTGGGTGTCATCCTTTACCATAACAGAATAGGATTTGGTTGTGTGATCACATATCTGAGGAAAGAAAATCAAGAGCTACCACTGGTGAGTCAAACATGTATCTGGAGGGAGTTGTAATCTTTCCTTTAGTCAAGACAGGACAAGATTTTGTGGCATAAAAGAGACTACTTTTATCAGAGAGGGTTCATTGTGAACCTCACTATAATAGTGATTTTGTTTTGAAGAAAACTAGAATCACTCAGTTTACAAAATATGGGAGTCACGTTCTAAGGCAAGCCAAAGTCTTTTCAGAGACTGTGTTCCCTCATTCCTCTCACACAAGGAAGCCTTAGATAACACTCAGAAAAATCTCTGGAAACATGCTACAGGTGAAAATTCTTGTATTGAGGCTGTTTTGCAACTTCCTCACTGCACCCCTTAAGATAGAGTAAAAATCTACACCATATTTTATAAACAGATCTTCCTGACTGTGTATAGTTTCGAGTATATCTTAGCATACTGACTTTTAGCCTGAAAATTCATTTCAAATAATTTGGTGCCTTGCTGTCAACTATCATCTCAAATATCATTACAGATGCCAGGATTCTTCTGTTTTCTAAAGTAACATATAATCAACAACATGGGCATGATTAAGCACTTTGTCCAGATTAGGGTTGACTTCACAGAGTAGTGTTGGTTTCTTTGAGAGCACTTTGCATTTATTTGTTAACAGATCATTTTTAGCGATTGGTGTAGAAATTCCATTGACATTATTGCTGTCATTTACCACAGGCAAGATTGTTGGGGACATACCTTGCATTTTTTTTGCCTCTCTTCAGTTCTTCCTGTGCTTTATCACTGTTAAGTTCCACTTTTAGTAGAAATAGCTCCTCTGAACAGTGTCTGATTGCATTCTTTCTTTCCTTCCTTTCAAAGAATTACAAAATAATTTCATTTAACTTACATGAATAATTTTGGAAACCACCTACTCTCTAGGCCAGAAAACTTACCAACAATGTGGGAGTACAAATTGTAACAAAGAGAACATTGTAAAAGTATTGTATTTCACTTTTTTCACTATTAATTATCTTTTAAGTTACCCTTTCTTGCATTTAATCTATTATCTAGCCAAAATATGTTGAAATGTCAATGCAGATTTTAGGAAATACTCAACTGTTTTTTCTTAATTTACTAGGAGAGCAAAAGCTTTGAAATATTTCATTCTCTGCAGTCTCTGAACATGCCACATATGATAAATATTCAGCTCAAACTTTAGAACCTTAATACTTGAAATATTTAAAAACCAATACCTCAAAAGAAAGGGAGCATCCATTTCTTTAAAAATCCTGTTACTAAAAAAATACTGTTACATTAAGACAGTAACAAAGGAAAGATTTTCATTTGCCAATTTGCAACTACCTCCATTTAAAGAAAAAATGTTTACCGATTTGTGAAACTGTAAGAACTATACAAAAGTTACAGTGCTGTCATCTGGTAAACTTTCCTTAAATTTTTTCTCTTGAATGAAAGGTTATCTGCCACGGCTCAGATGGTTAAGCATCTGCCTTTGGCTCAGGTCATGATCCCAGGATCCTGGGATCGAGTCCCGCATCGGGCTCCCTGCTCCTTGGGAGCCTGCTTCTCCCTCTGCTTCTCTCTCTCTCCCTCTGTCTCTCATGAATAAATAAATAAAATCTTTAAAAAAATTAAAATATTTTTGATACTCCCTGGACGAAATTGGAGCTATATCTCTTTCCATTTGGAAAAATCTTCCCCAGCTTTTAAGTCTCAACCCTCTGGGACTCCTCCTATGACCTCAAATGGTGTCAGTCATTCCCATGGTACATCATTTATAATGCTCTATTATAGGAGGCACTTGGCACTGACAGCTAAAAGAAAAATATCTGTGAAGTAAATTTCTTGTCTGTTGCCTGACATTAGCTCTGTAACTTATTAACAGATCAAATCCTGGTTATTTACGTAATCTTTTAAATAGGGATAATAATAATAATAACTATTTTAGAACATTAGGAAGTTTAAATGA
Source organism: Callorhinus ursinus (assembly GCF_003265705.2). Lineage (NCBI taxonomy): Eukaryota > Metazoa > Chordata > Mammalia > Carnivora > Otariidae > Callorhinus > Callorhinus ursinus. The sequence goes on along the minus strand of NW_027397087.1, from coordinate 21,538,297 downwards.
AATAATGTAATAAAGTTAGCACAGTTCCTAGAAAACTGCATTGTAAGTCCTCAACAAATGTTAGCTGTTATAATTGTTCTTAAAATTGTTCTCCTCCTAGGATGGAGCCTGAAAATCTGTATTTGAAAAAAAATGTTTTTCATGTGATTTACCATGATCACTACATTTGGAAACCAGTGCTTCTTGAACTTTAATATCTAAATGGCCTAAAGTCTTTGCATTCCTACCTACTTTGAGAAACAACATCTAGACCAGGAGTAGGCAGACTTTTTTTTTTTTTAAGATTTTATTTATTTATTTGACAGAGAGGGACACAGCAAGAGAGGGAACACAAGCAGGGGGAGTGGGAGAGGAAGAAGCAGGCTTCCTGAGGAGCCCAGAGCCTGATGCGGGGCTCGATCCCGGGACCCTGGGGTCATGACCTGAGCTGAAGGTAGACGCTTAACGACTGAGCCACCCAGGTACTCCCAGACTTTTTCTGTAATGAGATGGATAGTAAATATTTTAGGCTTTGTGGGTGTTATGGACTGAATGTTTATGTCCTTATCAAACTCATATGCTGAAGCCCTAACCCCAAATGTGACTGGATATATGGAAACACAGCCTTGGAGTAGGTGATAACTGTTGAGTGAGGGCATAAGGCTGGGGCCCTAATATGATAGGCAGGTACCCTGTAAGAAGAGGAGACAGTAGGCTTTCTCTCTACCATGTGAGCAAGGACTCAGTGAGAAGGTGGCTGTCCGCAAGTCAGGAAGAGAGCTCTCGTCAGACACTGAACACTGGGGAGCCTACTGGGAAGGGGGCTGAGGCTGGGTCACCTTTACCAGGCTGGGAAGGAAGGATTTGGCCCTGGCAACCGCGCTGAGATGTGGTTCGAGATCCTGCCCAGGATCGGCATCATGGCCGTGGTGCGCTTAGTCTTCCCCGGCATAGCCACGGCGCACATCCACAGGTTCAGTAACAGGGGCAAGGAAAAAAGGGTTGTCTATTATCCATATCAGTGGAGTTTGATGCAAAGAGATAAGCGGGTCTCTGGAGTTAATCGTTACTGTGTGTCAGAGGGTTTGGAGAATATCAATTAAGGAAGCATTTTCCTGGTTGATGAAAAATAACTCAGTCATACTCATCTACCCCTTCTAGAAGGTTATGCAGTGTATTAATGTAGTGGGTAATAAAAACAACAAAAAAGTAAAATCAAAAAAAAAAAAAAAAAAAAGGAAAAGAAACTGAACACTGCCAGAATTGATCTTGGACTTCCCAGTCTCCAGAACTGTAAGAAATTAATTTCTGTGGCTTAAGCCATCCGGTCTGTGGTATTTTGTTATGGCAGCCTGAGCAGACTTGCACAGTGGGCCGTGAGACCCACCACAGGTGTTCCGTTCTGTCTCTAGAGCACAGAGGCAGCCAGAGGCAGCCAGACGAAATACCAAAATGCACCGATATGGCTATATCCCAATTAAACTGCGTTTATGGACGCCAAAATTGAATTTCATATATTTTTGATTTGTCACAAAATATTATTATTTAAAGTTATTTTCTGACGACTTAAAAATATAAAGACCATTTTTAGCTGGCAGGCTGATCCACAGGCAGTGGACCATCTTACTGTATTTTAGCAATTCCAGGTGTAGACTCTAGTTACAGTCTCTGTTTTAAAGTCTACTTTGGGGGCGCCTGGGTGGCTCATTCGGTTAAGCATCTAACTTTGATTCAGGTCACGATCCCAGGGTCCTGGGGTCAGCTCCCCCTCCTTGTCCCCTCTCTCTCTCTTTCTCTCTGTCAATAAATAAATAAAGTCTTAAAAAAAATAAAGTCTAGGGCGCCTGGGTGGCTCAGTCGTTAAGCATCTGCCTTTGGCTCGGGTCATGATCCCAGGGTCCTGGGATCGAGTCCCACATCGGGCTCCCTGCTCGGCGGGAGGCCTGCTTCTCCCTCTCCCACTCCCCCTGCTTGTGTTCCTGCTCTCGCTGTCTCTCTCTGTCAAATAAATAAAATCTTTAAAAATAAATAAATAAAGTCTATTTTATCTGATACAAGTATTGCTACTCCAACTTTCTTTTGGCTTCCATTTGCATGATAGATGTTTCTCCATTCCCTTACTTTCAATCTGCAGGTGTCTTTAGGTAGTATCTTTTGTGTCTTGCCAAGTGTAGACTCTAGTGTTGTTGCTCTTGAAAGTGTGGTTCCAGGATCAGCAGCAAAACCTGAAAGTTTATTGAAATGCTGAATTTCGGACTTCCCTTGTCCCTTCTCCAGATCTTCTGAATCAGAATCTCTGTTTTAACCGGATTATTAGGTGATTAGTATGCACACTGAAGCTTGGGAAACACTGGATTAGAGGACCTAGTATATTTTTTCTAAATAGCTAGTATTCTTTGTAAGTTAATAGGTTTTAGCTATTAAAACCTATTGTTTTAGCTATTAAAACCATTGTTACTCATGTTGGAAATCTTTCAGACTTTGTTTTTGTGCCTTCTGGGTTCCTGTATTGCTGACTCTCTTCATTGTCAGGCCAATTATAGTTTTAATTATTGTTGCCACTAAGCCTCTCTTAAGTCTCCTTTTACTGCACTTTTTATGGCATATTTTGTTTCTAGTCCTATCTCCCCATACTTGTCAGCTTTCACATGGGGATAAACATGGCCTTTCATGGGTATCATCCCTTAACCAAAGCATTTTTTTCCCTGGACACCCAGGAAGTGGATGTACTTGGATTATACCAAGCTCTCAGGTATAATCTTCCAGTTTGGGCCCTTCTTCCTATATTTGTCTCTCACTGAGTGCTCATTCACAAAGTCATTTTTTCATTCTCAGATATTTACAAAGCTTACGATATGGTAGTCCCTATGTTAGGTGCTGCCATATTTAATGTAAACATGGTCATAACATCTGAGTTTTGGAGGAAGACCAACAAATAAGCAACTAAAAAACCAGGTGATAAACTCTTTGACAACATTTGGCAGGTGCTTCTGTCCTGTTTCAGGGCTGGAATAGAGATGGCTTCCAGGAAGAAGTAACATTTAAGTTGAGATCTAAAGGATGAGTATGATTAGTCAGGCAAAGGGGCAGGGGCAGGTACAGGTTATATGGGACCTAATAAAATAATATATAACATAAAAATAACGTAAAAATACACTGTTGGTATAGGGCCTTGTACCTACACTGTAGAGTATAGGCTCCAGGCAAGTGTGAAGGGTTCTGAAAATTGAAAAGTTCTCACAACTTCATGGTAAATCTGCTCTGCAAAGAGGGAAGGGCAGAACCCAGGAGATACTCAGGGACTGGTGAAAATCACGTGGGACATCCAGGAGGTGAGGTGGACCATGCTCCAGAGAAGACGAAATGTTACTGTTTGATGACAGAGTGTCGCCAGCACCTGGGAAACTACATGAGGGGATTTGGGCTTTATCCTAAGGGCAGCATGAAACCACCAAATGATTTTAAGCAAGCAAGTGACCTGATTAGATTTGTTTAGAAATATCTTTCTGTTGCAGTGTGTAAAATATAATGTGGAGAAATAAGACGTGAAGCAGCTCAGAACTACTTCTTCCCTGAAAGTTTTTTTTTCACTTCCTTTCTGATTCAGAGATACTTTAAGTCTACACTCCGCGTTTGCTACAATCCTGTTGCACATGGCAATTTCCATGCATACAAATCATAAAGATTTCTTCAGAAAACACCATATTCTGCTGCTTTTAATCAGTTTATACTCACGTTTTGGGAACTACAATCACGGTATAATTTATCTGTATCTATACATACACATATGTATCTCCACCAAATCAGTAAATTTGGAAATTTCTTTGTGCAGACCCTCTTCAAAAACCAAAGTGTTAGGTAATATTGATCCCATATCTAAAAAAACAAACCCTACTCTTTTATAAAGGGAAAGATATTTGGATCTTTGGTTTATGCTTGTCTTAAAGTCAGCCCTGTAACTGTGTTAAAGTGTTTTAATTTCTCCCTCCCTTTGCTTGAGTCAGCTCTCAAGAGGCATGTAGTCACAAATCTAATGGTGTATTCTCTCCCCCTGAGAATGCCTAATTACCCTTGATTTGGGACATTTCATTTTAGGGAACTGTGATGTTGCCAAGTTAATTAAATTTTGTGTTTTTAAATGAAGAAGGAAGTAAAGGAATATAGCCATGGATTCCATAAACCCATAATATAAACTGTTCTTTGAAGCCACAGTGTGAATTCAGGAGCATTTATTAGTCACTCAAAGAACAGTATTTTTGAGCCCACTCAGCTGCTACCATTGAGCTTTAGGATAGGCTCTTAGAGCTACAATACCTTTTACAAAGCCCTCGTTAACACTGTGTGAATACAGTGAGTACAGTGTTTTATGGAACTCAATAGGTCTCAGATAAAGAGACTTCTATGCTTTCTTGGTTGTTCTTTTGGGCCGCTCCTAGAAGGCTTATGACACAGGAGTTCAGTGGCCTTGCAAATCAGAAGATGAACTCAATTTAGAAGTTACTGATAATGGGCTGCAGTTACCATTAAATTAATGTAAATTAATTACCAATAAATCAATCACAAAATTGAAATCATCCCCACAACATACAGTTTTGGCTTGTGTCATTTCTTCTCCTAATACCTCCTGAAGACCTTGCCTAGAAGATAGTGCTAAATAAAAATGTAAAATTTCTAATTGTAGGGTTGATAAAATATATATTTTTGTTAGAACTTTATGTAAGCTATTGGTTTAATAACACAAGATTGCTATCTATACCAATTTCATTGCCATTTCTTGTTTCATAAAATTTTCATGTTAAAGTTTACCCCCCCTAATTATGGATGTTGTTTATTTTCCATTATTGTTAAAATTTAAAAATTGGTTTATATTGATTGAGAGCACATACTCTGTACCAGGTCCTGTATTGGGGACAAGGAGTATGAACATTAGATGGCATGCCTGCTTCCAAAGTATCTAAGCACAGCATGAAGGGGACCTATTAGTGTCCATAGGAAAATGTGCTAATGGACAAAATTGAGATATAGTCAGTGTTCTGGAAGCATAAAGGATAAATGGATAATTTTTACTGCATGATGGAGAATGTTTTACGTGGTAGAGAATGGAGGAAAGTCATTCCAATAATAGGAAGTTACAGGGTACAAAAAAGAAGATTGAAGAGCTAGCCTCATTGGTGTACTATGGCTAAAACATGGGTCGTATGAGTAAGGGTTGTAGAGACTGAAGCCGTGGAGTTAAAGAGGAACCATGTTTTAAGAGCCCTGTGTACCCTAATAATATTTTCCTGCAATACAGTAATGAGGAGCCATTAAAAATTTTTAACTGAAAGTAAAACATGGCTTGTTTTAGAAAGACAATGTTGAGGATAGCTTTCGAAAATGCAGTGAGTATGGGCCAGGGAGGGAGTTACTGAAGACAGGAAATCAATATGATGGTTGTTGAAGTAATTTAAGATGATGAGGGTGTGACTAAGACAATAGTTTATTGGAGAGAAGGCAGATGTGAAGTTGTTTTGGGCTTAGAACAATCATGGGGTGCCTGTGTGGCTTAGTTGGTTAAGCATCCGACTCTTAATCTCAGCTCAATCAGGACTTGACTGATTACGTATGGCCTGATGGGAGGCCTTCAGATACAGGTATGGGGTCACACCCCTGAAGGATCTTTGAAACGATGCTCAACATCATTAGCCATTAGGGAAATGCAAATTTAAAATTTTAAACTACAGTAAGCTACTACTGCATACCTATTAGAATGACTGAAAAATTTTATTTGTCTTTTTATCCTTTATTTTTTTTTTAAGATTTTATTTATTTATTAGCGAGATCACAAGCAGAGGGGAGGGGTAGAGGGGGAAGCAGACTCCCCGCTGTGCAGGGAGCCCGATGCGGGGCTCGATCCCAGGACCCTGGGATCATGACCTGAGTCGAAGGCAGACGCTTAACCACCTGAGCCACCCAGGTACCGACTGAAAAATTTTAAATGCCAAAACGTCCAATAACAAGTGCTGACATGGATGCAGAACACCTGGAACTGTAGGAATGCAAAATGGTCCAGCCACTCTGGAAAAAAACTTAATGCTTTTTTGTTTTAAAGTCAAACATGCGTGTACCATATGACCCAGCAGTCCCATCCTAGGTGTTTACTCTAGAAAAATGAAAACTTATGTTCACACAGGAAACTGTAACACAAACATATAGCTCTGTTACACCCCAAATACTGGAAACAGTCAATGTCCTTCACTGGATGAACAGATGAACAAACTGCAATATATCTATACAGTTGAAATACTCTCAGCAATGAAGAGCAATGAACTATATTGCTGCTTTTGCAACAATTTGTGGGCAGATCTCAATGGCATACTGAATGAAAGAGGCTAGTCTCAAAAGGTTATATATTCTGTATCATTCCCCTTATATGGCATTCTTGGAAAGTCAGAACTAGATTAGTGATTGCCATGGATTAGGGGTGGGGCAGGATTTAACTACAAAGGGGAAACACAAGCTGTTTTTTGTGGGGTTTTTTGAAGATTTTATTTATTTATTTGACAGAGATAGCGAGAGCAGGAACACAAGCAGGGGGAGTAGGAGAGGGAGAAGCAGGCTTCCCACTGAGTAGGGAGCCCGATGTGGGGCTCGATCCCAGGACCCTGGGATCAAGACCTGAGCGGAAGGCGGACATTTAACGACTGAGCCACCCAGGCGCCCCACAAAGGGGTTTCTTGATGTAATAGAATTCTTCTGTATCCTGATTGTGGTGGGGTGAACAAATCTATACATGTGTTAAGTACAACGGTATACCAAGAAAGGTCAGCTTAAGTGTATAGAAATTTAGAAATTAAAACAGAAGACTGGGTTTTGAGATCAAATGGCCAGGATTTATTTATTTTTGTTTGTTTATTTTATTTTTTTGTAGTATTAACATATGTATTTGTTTCAGGGGTACGGATCTGTGATTCATCAGTCTTACACAATACACAGCACTCACCAGAACATATACCCTCCCCAGTGTCCATCACCCAGCCTCCCGATCCTCCCTCCTGTCCAGCAACCCTCAGTTTGTTTCCTGAGATTGAGTCTCTTATGGTTTGTCTCCCTCTATGGTTTCATCTTGTTTCATTTTTTCCTCTCTTCCCCTATGATCCTCTGCCTTGTTTCTTAAATTCCACATATCAGTGAGATCGTATGATAATTGTCTTTCTCTGATTGACTTATTTTGCTTAGCATAATACCTTCTAGTTCTATCCATGTCATTGCAAATGGCAAGATTTCATTTTTTATGGCTGCGTAATATTCCAGTGTGTGTGTGTGTGTGTGTGTGTGTGTGTGTGTGTGTGTGTGTGTGTGTGTACACACCATCTTTATCCATTCATCTGTTGATGGACATCTGGGCTCTTTCCATTGGCTGTTGTGGACATTGCTTTTGTAAACACTGGGGTGCATGTACCCTTTGGATTGGTACATTTGTATCTTTGGGTAAATACCCAGTAGTGCAATTGCTGGGTCATAGGGTAGCTCTATTTTCAACTTTTTGAGGAACCTCCATACTGTTTTCCAGAGTGGCTGCACCAGTTTGCATTCCCCAGATGGCCAGGATTTGAATCCTAGTTCCCCACCCACTAGTGTCAAGTCACTCTACCTTCATGATCCTCAGCTTGCTGTAAATGTCTAGGATGTTGAGGATGTTGAGGATGTTGAGGATGTTGAGGATGATGATGATGATTTAAGTAGGCTCCATACCCAGCATGAAGCCCAATGCAGGGCCTGAACTCACGACCCTGAGATCAAGACCTGAGCTGAGATCAAGAGTCAGACACTTAACACACTGAGCCACCCAGGCACCCCTAGGATGTTGAGGATTAAATGTGCTAGTGCGTGTGGAACCCTCAGCACACTGTATGATACAAAGTAAGTGCTCAGTAACTAATTACTCTTTATAAATATGATTATAGAGAGGAAGAAGTTGGAATGATTCCTAAGAGCTCTGGGTGGATGGTGCTTTAATTGGAGTAGGGCTTTTAGGAGCAAAATCAGATTTGGGGAAGTGGGAGATACTGAGTTGAGTTTTGCTCATGTTAGGTTAAAAAGGTTGGTGTCCTAGAGGAGATGTCTGTAACAGCTTAATATGTTTAGCTTTCAGAAGATCTGAAACAGTGAATCTGTGCATCTGGGAGTTAAGGCTGCATACTGATGCAGACATGCTTCAAGAGACCTAGCATCTCTCTGGCTTAGCTACCTTGAAAGAAGCTGATGAAAAACTTGAGCAGAAGAAACCTCTGTCAGCATAACTGTAAAACAAAGGACAGTAGGTCATTTTCAGGAAAGTGAGACACATCCAACAAATCCAACTGAAATTCCTCTTACTCTGTGAAACCTTGAACATTCTCATTTCCTGTGTTAATCACTGTCCATTCAGTCTTTTTTTAATTATCTTCCTAGACCTCAGGAAACTGAAATTCTTTCTATAGTTTCTATCCATATAGATAAGGTCATACATAATCTCAATTTGGTGCAATTCTAAACATTTATCACTTCCTTTTCTGACCACACAAACATAGAAGAATTTTAAATAAGAAGGAAGCAAAGAGGATCAGGTAAATCATTGCTGCTGTATTATGGGAGAAATATAGTTGGCAAATCCAAACCGAATCTTGTAACAAATTACAGAAGATATTTTACTGTAATAGCAATGCTATCATAATTTGCATTTTTGCCTCTTAAAGTCAGAGCATGGTGAGCAGCATTAAAGTGACAATGCCTTCAATGCCTTATACTCTTCTGCTGCTCATTGTACTGCATCAGAATTGTATTAATGGCATCCTGTGGGATGTTATACCTCACAGTTTTATTTCTCGTTTTAAGGAAAATCATTTGGAGAGACGGAAGGAAGGGAGAGAGATAAATGCCTGTACTTTCTTAAATATTTTTTTTACCATCTTTTTAAAAAAAATAAGCTTCAACTTTCTGTATAAAATCCCAAAAAATAATTGAGAAAAGAATTTTGATGGTTTTTCCTGGGCTTTCATATTCTCAGTCTTGAATAGTCACCTTTCAGAATGCTCTAAAACATGGAAAGCTCTGTGAAAAACATCTGTCTTTTTATTAAGTGCAGTGTAATTTGTGAACAAAAATGATGTACTGCTACTACTTTTTTTTTTTTACGATAAAGCCAAGTTGTTCTTTTTCCCCCCAAGAATGAAATGGATGCATTTGCCTAAATGGTCATCACTTTTGTAGGCTTGAAGTTGTTTTACTGCTTTAGCAGCTGTGTGGCAAGTTTTCTAGCAGACAGTGGAGGTGGGGAGGGGGAGCTCAGTTGCATCTGGTTTCTCTTTGTAGAATGTCCGAAAAGTTGATATTTAGTGGTTTCTTGAGAAAGCAGTTTATCTCGAGAAGAGGAAATTTTTAGTACCTAAATTAGTTTGCTCTGATTCATATGCATTCGTTTTGTTCTCCTGCTTAAAAAAAAAAAAAAGGGAGAAAGAAAAAGAAAAGAGTAAAGAAGATCATCTACCCTAAAACTACATAGCACAGATAACCCTTTGACCTGTGGCACTGGGGTAAAGATTTACAGTACTTGTGGAGCCTCATTCCACATGCCTGACTTGAAAAGAGCCCTAAATAAAGTAAGGCCCCTGTGGAGATGGAGAAAATAAGCAGGATAAGGAAGTTCCATTATTTCAAGTGGCTGTGTGTTGTTTTATTTTTACTAGTCCATAAAGTGAAATACCAATTGTGATGTGTTTCACTTTTGAGTCTGATGTCACTTAAGTTTGGGGTCTGATGGAGTAGTTTGAGTCAGGGATGCCCTGGGCAAAGCATCCTTCTCTGTCTCCTTTGCTACCAGCAAATATCCCTTCCTGGGATATACTGACTCCCTCAAATTAAATTTCCATTTGAAATATTTTTCCTTTAAGGAAAGCAAAACAACAGAAGACTTAAAAAAAAAAAAAGGTACTATCAAAATATGGGTGAGGATGAGAATCACCAGTTGTGTAGCTCTTCATATGTTAAGTCAAGTTTTTCTTCAGATATAAAATATAAAAAGTACATGAGATCAAAATTAGTCCCACTATTTGTAGTGTTTAGCTTGGTTGCAAATGACACTTCAAATTAAGACATTTGAAGAAACTTTAATCATTTATATCTGATGATGTTGACATCTGTTTCATGGCTTTTAACTAAGAGGTTTATACTAAACCTTTAACTTGATATATCTTTCTTCTAAAAAATCCCATTGTCCTCTGTAGCACTTTGTATTTATGTTTTGAAGCTTATTTATTAAACTGATTTTACTGTTTTATTTCCTGTTTCTTTTCTAGATGTGCTAGTAAAACCTGATTAAAATGGTGACAAATAAAAGCAATAGTTCCTTGGTCTTAAGAAGATAACTCCTAGCCATCCATCAGCTTTTGATTATTTTATAGGCTGGAGCTTTCAAATGGCACTTTTTGAGTGATGGAAAAACTTCAGTAAGCTTTTCATTCTCCTATTTTTAAGAATCTGTAAACATGGCAAAATGACATGAATTACAGTTTTCCTTATAGAAGGAAAAACTCTTGTAGAAAATTAAATCAATACTGTCCATTAATCATACTGCTTGTCAGCCCTCAGACCACTCTGGAAGTTTCTGGTGAATGTAAAGAGTCTTTAGATGTGTGAGGTCCTTAAAGATCTAAGTAAGTTAAAGGAGAGGAGGTTTTTAAAATACCACCATTAGCACATGAAAGAAACTTCAGGGTGGATAGAAAAAAAATTGTTGTAAAGCAGTAATTATACTTGCTGGTTTTGTTTTGTTTTTGTTTTAAGCCTGTTCTTAAAAAAAAAAACTTAGTTCATGCAAATAAAATTTTTAGCATTGTACTAATTAATTAGTCCATGGGGTAGAAGGGGAGCTGCAAGATAGGCCATTCCTGGAGGAAAATATTTTGTACCTTAGCCTTTAAAAATATTTGTGCATGTTTATTTCATAATGTGCATAGTATATCAGGACAGTTATACGTGTATATGTTATAAATAAAAGTATGTATGTTATGAATAGGTATGCTAGAAAAATATTTTACTAATGGAAGGTAAAATAAAAGATTTGGGAGACCACTATTCCAAAATATTGAATCAAGATATTTCTCAGTAACTACTCAGTTATGGAGCTGTGCAGCCTAGAAGAGAAAATGGACATTCATAAAATCACCATGGAAATTATCATTGCAAACTTTAGTAAGTGCTTTGATGGAAAAGCAGAGGGAGTTATAAGGCTGTGTTACAGGGGACAGGAGATGGCTTGAGGGTGGAGGTCAGGGTAGATTTCCCTGAGAAACTGATACTGAATTGATATCTGAATGATAACAGGTTAACTGGGTGAAGGACCCTGAAAGGATAATGAAAGAATTAAAGAAGGCATGGTATAAACAATAGTCTTAGACTAATCATCAGAACAGGCTAAATACTAGAGTATCTTAGCATCTAAACAATCTGATTTATCAGTTGATTTGTATAAACTAGTGTAATAATGTAATCTTCACGGGCTTTATTGAGATTCTACATATTTTCCTACTCTGTTTTATTTATTTTTTAATTTTTTAATTAACGTATAATGTATTATTTGTCCCAGGGGTACAGCTCTGTGATTCATCAGTGTTACACAATTCACAGCACTCACCATAGTAATACCCTCCCCAGTGTCCATCACCCAGTGACCCCATCCCTCCCACCCCACTCCACTCCAGCAACCCTCAGTATGTTTCCTGAGATTAAGAGTCTCTTACAGTTTGTCTCCCCCTCTGGTTTCATCTTGTTTCATTTTTCCTTCTCTTCCCCTGTGATCCTGTCTTGTTTCTCAAATTCCTCATATCATTGAGATCATATGATACTGATCTTGCTCTGATTGACTTATTTCGCTTAGCATAATACCCTCTAGTTCCATCCACGTCATTGCAAATGGCAAGATTTCATTCTTTTTGATGGCTGCATAATATTCCATTGTGTATATACACCACATCTTCTTTACCCATTCATCTGTTGATGGACATCTAGGCTCTTTACATAGTTTGGCTATTGTGGACATTGCTGCTATAAACATTGGGGTGCACATACATTTGTATCTTTGGGGTAAATACCCAGTAGTGTAATTGCTGGGTCATAGGGTAGCTCTATTTTCAACTTTTTGAGGAACCTCCATACTGTTTTCCAGAGTGGCTGCACCAGCTTGCATTCTCACCATCAGTGTAGGAGGGTTCCCCTTTGTCTGCATCCTTGCCAACATGTCATTTCTCTACTTGTTAATTTTAGCCATTCTGACTGGTGTGAGGTGGTATCTCACTAAGGTTTTGATTTGGATTTCCCTGATGCTGAGTGATGTGGAGCACTTTTTCATGTGTCTGTTGGCCATTTGGATGTCTTTGCAGAAATGTCTGTTCATGTCTTCTGCCCATTTCTTCACTGGATTATTTGTTCTTTGGGTGTTGAGTTTGATAAGTTCTTTACAGATTTTGTATACAAGCCCTTTATCTGTCATCTGCAAATATCTTCTCCCATTCTGTCGGTTGTCTTCTGGTTTTGTTAACTGTTTCCTTTGACGTGCAAAAGCTTTTTATCTTGATGAAGTCCCAATAGTTCATTTTTGCCCTTGCTTCCCTTGCCTTTGGTGATGTTTCTAGGAAGAAGTTGCTGCGGCTGAGGTCGAAGAGGTTGCTGCCTGTGTTCTCCTCAAGGCTTTTGATGGATTCCTATCTCACATTTAGGTCTTTCATCCATTTTGAGTCTATTTTTTTGTGTGGTGTAAGGAAATGGTCCAGTTTCATTCTTCTGCATGTGGCTGTCCCATTTTCCCAACACCGTTAGTTAAAGAGACTGTCTTGTTTCCACTGGACATTCTTTCCTGCTTTGTTGAAGATGAGTTGACCATAGAGTTGAGGGTCCATTTCTGGGCTCTCTATTCTGTTCCATTGATCTAGGTGTCTGTTTTTGTGCCAGTACCATACTGTCTTGATTATAGCTACTCTGTTTTTAAAACATGTGAAACCTTGAAAGACTTTGCATAACATCCCAGAAAATGTAGGCTGCCCCGTGTAGGTGGAAGTCTGTTGAATTAGCTGAGATAGCTGACTCCACTGACGATTATCTTGGTTTATTACAGAAACTAGAGCTGTTGCTTCAGCTGAAGGTTAAAATGGCATCTTCGCTTTCTCAGCACGCCAGGATGTTAACAATAACGTAAGAAACCTGTGTAGATGGTAGGCAGCACATTTTGCCTGATTACCACAGTGTGTCCATCTTCCCTGGTAGATTGTATAAATATATCTAACAAGTCATTATTTCAGATGTACATATCTCCTGCTTCCTTTTCAGGAAAGATTTGGAGTGACTCAGTACGGAAACACAAAATTCAACAACAACAACAGAAAACAAATAGGTGATATATGTCTCAGTGTTTGTAAGGGTTTGGGATTAAACAATATTCATACTAATAGTAGGAATGTAAAGTGATACACAAGTTTTCTAGGCATAACTGGGTAACACCGCAAGGGGGGGTTGTGATATGCATACTCCTTTATGTAGCAATTCTGTTAGTAGACACCTATCATGAGAAAATACTAATGAACACACACATTTAAGATTTGATTTATTTTTAGAGAGAGCAAAAAAAGAGTGAGCAAGCAGGGGGAGAGGGAGAGAAGCAGACTCTCAGCTGAGCGCAGGGCCCTACACGGGGCTCAATCTCATGACCCTGAGTCAGGACCCGAGCTAAAACCAAGAGTTGGACGCTCAACCAACTGACCCACACAGGTGCCCCATGGACACACACATTTAACCATAAGGATGTTCACTGTAGTGTGCAGGATCATTTATAATTGTGAAAAGCTGGAAGAAACCTAAATATTCAGTTACAGAGGTTAATAAAATAAACAGTGGTACATCCTTACAATTTGAATAAATGTGGACATTGAAAGGAATGTTTTAGAAGAATATTTAGTAACATGAATGGTTATTCACAGTATATTGAGTGAGAAAAAGCAGTCTGTAAGATACAAAAAATATTATGTCTGTATGTGAATAGAAAAGGGAATGAAAAAAAAGAGATACAACCTCATGTTGAAAGTGCTTATATCTGGGTGCTGGTATTAAGATATTTTATTTTTATTTTCTTTTTTTGCTTGTCTGAGTTTTATAAACTTTCTATAACAAACATTTGATCCTAATGAGAAAAAAGTATTTTTTAAAATTGAATATACCTAGATGAAGAAATTGGAGCCAAGATAAATAAAGTTGGAAAAGCGATGAAGCCAGGATATTGACTTCTTTATTGCATGCCGTAGGGTCCTGTACAGTTGCTAGATATGCCTATAAGTTTAGCTGTGAGCTTCTTGCAACCAAAGCACACCACAAACACTGCTCGCTACAGGGCACAGGGATATTTTAATTATCAGAAAAAAAATTGTAATATACTAATTAAGTCCCCAAAATATAGTACCTCCAGAAAAACTCTATATACTCAAATTGTTGAAGATTCTCTATGAATTTATGTATTGAAACCATATTAACTTATGCTTGATGATGACTTAACATAATAAGGAAAGAAGATTCCTGTGGTTTCTAGGATCATTTGACAAGTTATAGGGTTTTGGATGATCTAGAAATATTAGTGGAGGAAACAATTAAAATAATTTTTTTGAACTTTCACCTTTCTCCATCTGGATGGCCAATTAGGATGGTTTTTAGTGTGTTTCCCTTTCTTGAATACATTCCCATTCTTTTCATAAAATGACCTTTTGTCTCAGAAGAAAAATCATGGCAGATGGGCTTTAATTCTGACTCCAAAAAACTATAGAAACTACATTTTAAACCTCTGAAAACTTCAAAAAGTAAGGAGACACTGTTTCTCATTTTGCTAATGCACATTTCTATTCTGAGGAATTACAGGGATTGTTTTCATTGTATTCTTTTTCCCAGGTTGACTCAGTGGCACACGTGTGTGGCCCTGCTTCCTTGTATGCTTTATTCCCAGGCTGTGTGCATATTACAAATTGGCATTCCAGTGTGGCTCATTGAGAATTTTTTAGAAAAAAAAATCTGCATTTGCATTACATATATAAAAAAAATATATCAGATATTTCTAGAAATCTTTCAAGAAGCCTAAAAATATGTTGGTGCTTTTCTCTTCTTTTTTTTTGTCCTCAGTGTCAGGCAAGAGTTCATTTATATGGATAAATGTAGATAATTAGATAAGATTGGCCAGTGAGAAAATTAGGCCATTCTGAGGTTAGGAAAGCTTTTGAAACCATAATATTCCCCTTCAACAAGCAATCTAACAAATTCAAAACTCAAAACAAATTCACTTGCAAAAAATGTGAGTTTTAAATTTCCCTGAATAAAAGATCCTGTGTTAGAGTCATAATCTGACTGATAAAGTAGTCTTAGCAAAAAAAAAGAAAATGTTTAATCTGAGTCTAAAAATGAGGAAACAAACAGAGAAGTCCAGATTGTGAGAGCGTCTACAAAACATCTGTACTGGATTCTTCAAAGGTGTCATTGTCATGAAAGATAGGAGAAGTACAGGGAGCAATCCTCCATGAAGGAGGTACGACATGCAGTGTGTGACCCTCCATCGTACTGCTAGGGAGGGGGCAGCTATAAAGGACATTTTGGAAGTAATTTGGGAAATATATTAGACAAAATTGTGTTTTTGTTAAATTTATTGGATATGATCATGGTATTATGGTTGTATAGGAGAGAACGTCCTTGTTCTCAGGGGAAGCATGTCCAAGTATTTAGGTGTGAAGTATGATGATTCAACAAAAGAAAATTGTGTGTGTGTGTGTGTGTACACTTGCACATGCACACAAGAGAACAAGTAATAAAGCAAATCATCAAAACGTTTAAAAAAATTTAAAAGGTTAAAAAATGCCGTGTTTTGTTTTTAATCTTTAATCAGTATTTCCAAATTAGGAATGGTTTTACAGTGACTATGCACATGGTTACAACAATAGCTCTTCTGAAAGAACAGCTACGGAATATAAGAAACCTTAGATCTTCTGTTGAATGTTTTATTTATCAGAAAATGCCTTTTTGTTTAACTCTGTATGCTCAGATTGTTTGAGATTCTCTATCATGTGTGTTGAAAACCATCTTAAGATATATTGAATACTTTCCAGGACCCCAGTGATCTTCAGTGTCTTTTAATACCTGAAAGATTTAAGGTTTATATAGAATTTGAGTAGGCTATTAATAGCCAATTAACATGGTAATGACCTGCACCTGCTTGTATCAAAGAACGCCCACAATTCCCTTATCTGCTAAAATGAAAATTGATTTCAGAGTGATACATTCAGCAAAGTTTAAATAAATTGTTTGTAACATAGTGCTTCTTGTGAATTCTAAAGGAGGCATAAATAAATAACACGATCGTGTTTTATCACTGTGATTGATGAGGCTGATATTTCCCCGGCTTGCATTTCCCACTTGACAAGAAATTTAAGATTGGTTTCAAGCTGTCTACCTGCATCCTTCCCATCTTGTAAGCATGCTTTTAACTGCCGAGGGCTGAGATTTGGAGGAATGGTTATCAAACCACAGATGTTTTTGCAATGAAACTGTGCACCTCCGACCAAGTCGCTGTGGTTCAGGAGATGATAGATGGTATTTCCATGTTGCCTCACAAAAGGGTCAAAATGGCATGGCAAGCCCATGACATTGAAACAGAGAAATGTTAGTCCTGGAAGGAAATTTATTTCATGGCTTCAGGGGATGTTTGGTTGTCATGAATAGGCTCTCTCTGTCAGTCTATAAAAATATTGTTTGTAAGGATGTGATATATGTGAGACAGTGTAAGTGTGTTGGCAGACAGAGCAGCTACTTAAACAAATGCTAAGCCAAGTACAGTATCATAAGTCAAGCACTTGGATTTTTTTAGGGTGAGGATTGTTTGTGATAGAAATATCAATATAATTAATTTATTTCATTTTCTTAAGTAAACTTTGTAGCATCTTAATTGTCCTAGGAGGCTGCATGCCCCCCCCACTCTAACACATTTTTTTAATCTTATAATTCTAAATTCTTAAAATCAGCAGTTGTTCCATTATATTCACTTTTAAGTTATTCAGGAACATATATGTGGACCAGCTTTATTAGTACTGTTCACATAAAGCTCTCATAAATTTGGGGACAGTTAAGCCACTGCTCTTTTGGAGTCTGCCTTTTTCTCCTCCCCACCCTGAAGGAGATATCAGCCACCGGCATGATTCCATTAATTGATTATGTGGTAGAGAGACTCAGTGGCCATGCTCTCTCATCTTACAAAATTGGACAAATGAGGTGTCTTTTTTCCACAGGGATTCACAAAAGGAAAGAAGTATCGTAAGAAAAGAACATAAAAGATCAAAACCCATGTTTGTGGGAGGTTTTGTTTTTCGGGGTTTGGATGTAAATCAGATTCATTCATGGCAGTGTTCAAGTAGAAATCTTTAACACCAAATATTTCTTATCCAGACAACCTCAAGTAATGCATTTGTCAAAAACGAAAAACAGTTTTTGCAAGAAGTCTGGAAAACCTTATAGATGTATAAAGATGAAATCACATGTTCAAAAAATAACGTGACCGAAGTATCAGTGAACACAATATGACTGAAAAAGCCATTTGCTTCTGGATTTTGTAAAAACAATCCCGAGTTTTTTTGGGGGGTGTTTTAAAATAGAGATTATGAGTAGGATATACTTATTTTGGTAGGAAACTGATTCTCAGATGTCACATGCAAAGAACTTTCTTCTAAATTATCCTAAACTCAGTAGGAGAGGGGATGTTTTCACTGGGAGTGAGAGGCGTTATTTGTCTTAAGGCCCTTCAAGGGGGCAGAACAAAAGGGCTGAGTCATTTCAGGTTTAGACAAATACTCTACCGTCAGCTTCCATAGAGAGTTGTTACACAGAACACAGGGAGATTTGGGGAGTGGGGGTTGCCCCCTCCCATCTGCCACTGTGTCTGTTTTACACTCAAATAATCTGTATTATCACAGAACAGATTTATAACGTTTTGGCCAAGTGATCATTAACAAAAATCCTTTAAATTTGTAATGGACATGAAAGATGTTTATCATTAACAATCTTTTACAGAAATTCAGTTTATAAACGAGGAGAATGAAATTTTAATCTCAGCTTTAAGTAAAATTTACATTCTGTTAGCTGAAAACCTGTTTTTAAATCCACATACTCACACGTTCATGTCAGGCATTGTTTTAACCATCACGAATTAACTTTTTCCATTCTAATGTAAGTCTGATGATAGAAGACAAAGAATTCCCACTTGAAAGAGGCCTGCTCCACTAATCTCTCTCTCCTCCTGTCAGAGGAGAAAACTACCATCTAACAACGTTTGGATAACTTGAACGCAAATCACATTGTTTGCATGTGATTTGTGTTTTTGTTACTGTGCTTACACATACCATTTTAAAGCAGAGTATTTCGCTAGGCTTTCCTTTCCCACCCATCCCCCTTAGCATTTTTTCCTGCTCTTCTGATGCTGGACCAGACTTGGGCTGGCCCCAGATCCTGTGTCAGAGGCCATGACCCAGGTGTCAGAGCAGTCATACTGTTGGCCTCTTCTCTGAATAATTATATTAGGGGGGTATTGTGTTGGAGGGACAGGCTTGGGGGCAGTGCAGTCACCCTGGCTAGCCAGACCAAGGGGTTCTCCAGTTGGACCACAGGGGAACAATGGCCCTGAAAAGGCTCGCACAAAACATTGTAACACAAAAGATTGAATTAAAAATGGACATTGGGCCAGATACTAGGTTTCGTCCTTCAGAATTTCATCTTTCTCGCTTACTCTGAACGTTTCTTAATTTAACATTTCCAGACTTCACATTGTGGTGACGTTCTATTAGCAGATTTTCAGATTGCTGTTTACCTCTGCATGCATAGTCTAATTCGTTTGACTTCTTTAATGCTTTGTAGCCATCTTAATTGTGGAACTTGGTGGTTAACGTTAGCAAAACTTTCTATAGTGGTATTTTAAGTAAATCATTTAAAGTTGTACGTGGGGATTTTTAAAGTAACGCTTTGTATTAAGATATTTCACTAAACATGAGCCATGTCTAAATCAAAACAAGTGACAGGAACTATCTCAAAGTAAATGCAGTTGCTCGATCTTCCTTTTGGTCCTAGGAAGACTTTTTCCGCACCGCCTGAGAAGTTTTCCTTAGAAGGATGGGGGATAAAACTCATTCAGTCTTATCTAGATTTGGATTTTAGAAATGATGTCAGAGGTGGATTTATTCATATCAGGTAAAGTTTTCTCGCGGTCCTGACCTCAGGTGTTTTCCTAGTTTTATCTACCTTTGACCTGTCCACTCCAGCCCGGCTCTTTTCAAGGGTTCTGGAGTGTCACCAACACAGCAGTCGAAGGAAGCAAAGTCCTGGTTTTCATGACCCCAGTACCATCTCTTTTTGTTGGTCCATAGCTAAATACTTTGTAAATAATAGTTTTCTATTATGCATTTCCCTATTTTCCAGGAACTCAAACTTCTAGAAGTGTTAGTATTACAACAAAAATCCATAAAGTGTGAATTGATGTCTGTCAGTTTTGCTTTCTGAGTTCTAATTCTTTACTATCTTGTGATTACCAAAGCCATTCATATTTATTGTAGAACAGGTAGAAATATAGGAAGCAAAATAGCTAAAAATTCTACCACAGAGACAAAGCTAAATACCACTGTTAACACTTTGGTACATGTCAGAAAATAATGCCTTTCCATCTCCATTCTCCTTCCGAGCCCTGCCTCCAGTGTCACCACGTCCTTGTGTTCTGCTACCCCACTCATTCCTGATGAATTTACTCTGTTAAAGGACCTAGATACCAGATGTCACTTGTACCCACATTGACTTCTCTGTAGCGCTGGACATTGTCAACCAGTCTGCTCACGGCTCCCATGATACCTTCCCGGTTCTCCTCATGACTCCTTTACACCACTTGCCATCTCACGCCCAGGTTGCCAGTCCCTGCTGTCTTTCCTCCTGGGTACCCTGTCCTCTGTGTACAGGACTACTGATCGTGTTCTCCATCCTCACTGCCGGCTCAGCCCACGCTTTCTCACCCATGGGTCAGCTCCACTTGAATGTTCCTCTGGCATCTCCAAATCAGTGTGTCATTGGCTCTCTGCACCTCCTCTTCCATTTCTGTTTGTCCACCCAGGCTGGGAACCTTTGGGAGCTTTCTGACTCCTCATTAATCCCTTCTCTCAACAATTCCATTTACTCAAGCCATCTTTTGTGTCTGTGTAACAAAATCCAAGCTGGCCAGCCTGGCTCTCCAAGCTCTCTGAGATCCACCCCAGCCTAATTTGTCTACGTGACCTTCACTCATGCCCCCTTACCGAACTCTTCCCCGTTACTCATCCCTGATCCATGTGTTCCTGTCCTCAAGCCTTTGCTTACACTCTTCCCTTGGCCTTAATCTCTTCCGCCCTGTGCTTATTGTAAGGTCAAATTCTGCTCACATGCTCTACTTCAATGAAGCCCCCCCCCCACACACACAATAAAAAAAATACCAGTAACCTTTCCTTCTTCTGAATTCCCTTAGTCTTAGCATTATCTCTTTGCAGCAGTTCTTCCTGTCTTGCATGATACTTATTTGTACCTTTGTCTTAGCTTCCCTAATACACTGTTACCTAAACAAATTTGAGGACTACGGATATATTTCAAGTTGCTAATCTTAAAGATGAGGAAACGGACTTCCAGGGAACTGCCTTTGCAGCCACACAGCTACTAAATCCAAGATTAAAATCCAAATCCTCTAATTTTCAAACCAGCCCTCTCCTCTGTGTTTATTTATTAGCACTGGAAAGCACCTACTAAGTGCTAGGCATTTTTAAAAGCATTTACAAATATAAATCCATTTAATCCCATTTTATAGATGAGGAAACTCAGTTTAAACCCAAGTAGTCTGGTTCCAGAGTCTATCCTTTAGTCACTATGCCAGCCTGCCCTTCTACCTGAAAGGGAGCAGGGATTAGGGGTCATGTGATGCTGCTAGTAATTATTTTATTACTATTGATATTTTTATCAGAATATTATTGTGATACAATGGCACTCTTGTAGACACTTTCTGTGAATAAATTCATTTCCTCTTCCCAACAGCCTTGAGAGGTAGATTCTGTTATCATCATCATTACCCATCTTATAGGTGATTTTAACTAAGGTACAGAGGGCAAAAATAACTTCCCCAATTTGCACAATAATGACCTAGCTAGAATCAGAATCCAGGCAGCCTGGGGCTGGCATCTGAGACCTTCGCTGTTGTGCTAGACTGTCTCTTGGCTTCCAAGTAGTGCTGAGTCATTAGGAAAGTTGTCTTTTGTTTGTCTCAGCATCCTTCTCTGTGGAGGTCAGGTAACAAAAGCAATGATCTAGCTCACAGAGTTTTTTAAACTCCATGTGAAATATTTATATATATGACAAATACGGATCCAAGGCACCCTTCCTTTTCACTGCTTTGCATTTCATGCAGTCCTTCTTTTGATGAAACTTGAGCACTAGCCATATTTCGTGCATACCTGTTTCGAATTGCTCTTTCATAGTTTCAGCTGGTACCTGAATAGCTCCCACCTTCAGTAGGGGGAGGAGTGGGGCCATCACTCTCCGTACAGGCACACAGGTGCCATCTAGTGGTAGACAAGAGAAGTGCGAGTTATTCAAGTAAAACCCTGGAAGAAGACCTGGGTTTTCTCTTGTTTTGTGGTCTTTGGGAACATGTTGCAATGAAAGTTGGGTATATTATACCACAGTTTTTCGTAGGTTACTTAAGATGTATAAAGATACAGTTAATGCATTATTGTTGTTAAATCGGGTGCTTTTAGAATGGAATTTAGGTCCTCGATCAGTACATCTTTAAAAGACTTTGGCATTATAGAGAATCTCATTCTATTGAACTTTTTTCTTGTTCTGAGTTGCAGTCATTGAGGGTAATAAATACTTAATTGTTAAAACTGGATATAATTAACAGAATTTGTTGTCTCCATCTGCTTGCTGTTGCTAATCCTAGCCCTCAAACTTCCATATTTCCATTTCATGAAACGATCTACTGTTCTTCCATTAAGGAAGAAATCTATTATGTTGTTTTCTAAAGCTTTTATTTCATCAGGTAGTTTGTTAGCAGATGAGAGATTATTAACATGGAAGACGTGGGTGAAGGTGGATTTGACACTGAGAGGATTATACACGATGTGACATGGTTGCCAAAACAGCAAGCATTCTTAGTGGCCATAAACCCAGAACACAGCTCCTTCAATCGTATAAACAAGTCAGACACACACTTGAGAGCCTTTGCCTGCTCCACAAACCAGGGAATATTAATGAGGACAGAGTAGTTAGAGATCAGTTTCAGTATTTGCCAACAGCTCATTTACTGACGTTCTGGATTCCAGGCCTTGCTTGTATGAATGAGCATCCTTGATGATTTTTTGCCTTCACAAAGATGATTCCCAAATTTAAGTGTACCATATTTTTGGAAAAACCTTTTCTGTTCTCCTGGGCAACTTTCTTCATTATAATAACAACAATAATAATATTGTGTGCTTACTAATTATAGAGACTGTACAAAGTCCTTAATAGCCATGATTTCATTTAATACTCTTAAAATCCCTGTAAGGGATTATTTGTCTGTTTTCCAAATGAAAATAAGCAAGGCTTAGAAAACTATAAAATATATTCAAGGCTAAACGGTTAGTAGTAAATACTGTTTACAGAATATTCATTTATCAGTCTATACTCTGGTAGATTAAAATGAAAAGCACGAGCTATGGCTTTCATTTTTATTTAAAAAATTTTATTTAAGTAATGCCTCCACTCAGCCTGGGGTTCAAACTCACAACCCCGAGATCAAGAGTCACACGTTTTTCTGGCTGAGCCAGCCAGGTGCCCCAAGAGTTACAACTTTCTCATTGTTGAGTCTTCATATAATGTCTGGCTTCTAGTAGGCATTTGATAAATGTTTATTTGATACCTGTGAGCTCTTTCTTGGCCAGCCAGACTTCTGGTTCTGATTTCTCCTCATGTGAAACAAACTAAAGTGGAAGAGTTAGTGGTGAGAATGAATCAGAAAGGAAAGAAGGTAAGGCAAATCCTAGAGCCAGAGGAGAAAAGAGGAGTGTGGCCATAGCAGTGTTTCAGGAAGGAGATCATTTTTTGGCCAAAGGTTGACTCCGTGATAAAGGTACAAGCTAATCTGGCTGAGACCACGATTCTGTTAACCTAAGCTGACACTGAAGGTTTGCGTTAAATTAATTTGAGCTTTTTTTCCTGGCCCTCCATCTTTACATATTGCTGAATCTTTAAGTAAGTTAAATGCAAATAATACCCGTCTGAGCCATCCCTCCTGAGACCATTAAGGATTAGCCCCAATGAGTGATTTTTATGCTCCTTGTGTTGAGTTTGGAAGGAAATGGGACAAACTCTCTCCCCTCTTTCCCTTTCTCCTTTTTCCCCTCACTGGGTTTTGGGAAGGCCTATACTGTTCTTTGTGGCTGCTCTTCTTGACTCTGCTGTTTTCCCCTCAAACCACATTCCCTAAGTCTGCTGAGTCTCCTGTAACCAAGCACCACAGACGTGGCAATGTTTGACTCAAGAAGGGCTGTTAGGCCTTGGAAACTTGTTCCCTGTGGCATTTCACAGTGTTGATCCTGAGTCTCTGCTTTGTACTTTATACGTTGGAGGGTCTTTTCAGAACTGTAGAGTTTTAGGACTTGTGCTACTTATGCTAAGGTACGTTATTTGTGCATTTAACTACATTTAACATGTTGGTCTTAAGCTCTGATATTTTTTTTACTCTGCATTTTTAATTTTGTTAATTGTATAGCTGTTCTCTGTTTTTTTCAGCTGATAACTCTTATTGCCTGATAGTGCTCATTTTAACATTATTTGAGGGCTCTGGTCCCCTGGGTCCATGACATCAAATTTCTAACAAATTGATGCATAAACATGAGCCATGTTGTTCCAGGGTCTCTGGATTAACAAACCAAAATAATGTGACCGGATTTTGAGATTGAAGTCCTATTTCCCAGGGCTTAAGAGGAGAGCATGGCCCACTGCTTAGCTTGGCTCCCAACCTGGCACTTTAGTTTTAATAAATGAGATTCTTTGAAGAGCATAAAGAGTTGATCACATGTAAACAAATGTTTAATGGGTGCATAAAACATTAATGCACCCATTAATGTTTTTTTTCCACTAAAGTGGTTTCCAAAATTATCCTGGCTCTTGTACTTTTTGTGTGCGGATAGAGAGGACTCCTGTGCACCTGATGTACTTGATTTGCCAGCCTAATGGTTTGCCTTTTCCTGACTTCATGGAAACTAAGAGGGGAAGGAGCCCAGCCCTGGAGGTGTCTGCTTCAGTGAGTTGGATGATTTCCAGATGAGCAGCAGGAGACCTGGGTTGTTACCATGCTGAGTGGGTTGTACAAGGGCTGGGTGTGCTCTTCTCTCATTGTCTCAGGACACGTACACTGCTCCATTTGGGGTTTAAAATTTAATGTAAGCAGCTCATTTTTTTAAAGACGAAGGGAAAATGAAAACTCAAGTTTAGTACTAAAAATAAATAACTGTTCTAGAGAAATATTCATGAACTGTTGATTGATTGTTTGCACAGTGGGAAAAAAATTAATCTCTCCCCCCATACTCATAACCCTCATCAAAATCCGCTTTCGGTGAGAGCGGACCGTATCCGCGTTCTGGCTCCCTGAGAATGTGAGCTCCCTGGGACAAACTCTCTCTCATCCAGCCTTCTTTTTCTGTATCTCCTAATTCCTGGCACAATGCCCCACACTCAGGAGACTTTCCTTAAAGATACTCTTCTGAGTAGAGACAGAATGAAGAAATATGTTTGAAGAACTAGACTGCAGAGAGCCGAATGAATTCCATCTGTACCCATTCAGAAGGAGTATTTGTAAGATGGCACGCAGGATTCAGTTGCCTAACGAGCTCAGCAATATGTTAGGAGGAAAGAAAGATGAACACAGATTCAAATTAAGTTGCTGTTAATCTGAACAGACATACTCGAATCTTAGAATTTCAGTGCTTCATGTTGGAAATTATTGGAGTAATGAAGTCCAAATGTATTTCTGTGTTTTCTGTAGTTATTTTATAAAATGTTTGAAAATACTTCAGTTTTAGAATTCATTATAAGGAGACAGACTTACCTGCTGTAACAAAAGCACATGTGATAAAAAT
Organism: Callorhinus ursinus; assembly: GCF_003265705.2. NCBI lineage: Eukaryota > Metazoa > Chordata > Mammalia > Carnivora > Otariidae > Callorhinus > Callorhinus ursinus. The sequence continues at coordinate 21,513,113 of NW_027397087.1, read as the reverse complement.
ATCAGCAAGTCCTTGGTTTAGCTTTGAGTAACACTAGACGCTACTTAACACCTTGGTACCACCATTTATAGAATGGGAAGAACATTGATAAGAGTTTTGTGTTACTCATATAAGATACCATTTTCTATAGTATAATCGAATATTAGTCTTCCTACTTCCTACCTAAAAGGTATAGAAATGTCCTAAGTTGTATAAATTTTTCTTCTTCTTGTGGTTTTAATTTTGTCAAAACAAATTGAAACAGAAATAAAAATTTTATATTTTAGGACATCCTTTTAATGTACTTTAATATTAAATAATAGAATACATCTGTCTTCAAAATGTGCAGACTCTTAAATTATTTTGGAGATTTTAATAAACTTCACATTTTATTTTTGAATTATTTTGAATTTTATTTTTAAAGTTTATTTACTTTAAGTAACTCTATGTGCTACTTATGCTAAGGTACATGAACTCAAAACCCTGAGATCAAGAGTTGCATGCTCCCTCAACTAAACCAGCCAGGCACCCTTATTTTTCGATTTTTAAATGTTTAAATTCACTCTAGAATTATTTTTATCTTTTTTTTATTCTAAATTTTTTCCACATTGAATATATCTTTCAAGGATGATTTTTCCCTTATGAAGTATTGGATGTGTTTGTATGTTTATTAGTATTTAGAGAAATATAATATAGAAATATATTCAGTTTAGAAATATAACTACCATATAATCCAGCAGTCCCACTTCTGGGTATGTATCAAAAGGTAATGAAATCACTATCTTGAACAGAGAACTGTTACGCACCTCCATGTTCATTGCAGCATTATTCGCAGTAGCCAAGATATAAAAACAACCTAAATGTCTCCTGATGGGTGAATGGACAAAGAAAATATGGCCTGTATACACAATGGAATATTCAGCCTTAAAAAGGAAGGAAATCCTCCCATTTGCACAACATGAATGAGCCTAGAGGATGTTATGCTAAGTGAAATAAGCCAGATACAGAAAGACAGTTACTGCATGATTTCACGAATGTATGGAATCCAAAATAGTTGAATCCATAGAAGCAGAGAGTAGAATGGTGGTTGCCACGGACTCAAGGGCGGGGGATAGGGGGAGATGCTGCTCAGGGGTGCAAAGTTGCACTTATGCAAGATGAATTAAGTTCTGGAGATCTGATGGACAGCATGGTGATGATACTTATCAATATGGTATTATATACTTGAGATTTACCAAGATCCTGTTTTCAACACATACCCACACAAAAATGGTAACTGTGTGAGATGATAGAATATGTTTTTGAGCTTGATTGTAGAAATCACTTCACAGTGTATACATATGTCAAACACCAACTCATATACCTTAAATATATACAGCTTCTGTTCATCAGCTGTACCTCGGCAAAGCTGGGGAGAAAAAACATTATTTCTCAATAGTATTTAGTTTTGTCCCAAGCGAGTACTCTATAATTAAATGTTATCATAAGTATTTATATTTAAATGTATTTATATCATTAAACTCGAATATGTTCTAAAACATGTCATTTAAAATGTATAACCATTTATTTCCTCAAAAACCTGAAAAATTTTTTGTTTCCGTATGTATGGGATGGACTTTGGATTTCATATTGTGACAGTTAATGAGCACCAGTAGAGGGAGCTCCAACTCCTCTTTCTTGGTAAATTTAGCTGTCAACCTGAAAATAGTTAATGGAAAAGGGCACACGTAGAAATAAACTTAAATTACACATGGTTATAAAACTTTGTGAAGGTACGAAAGGGTGGCAATTATAATTACCTTTACCTTTGAGGGAGAAAATAAGCTCGCTTTGATTTCCATGCTTTTGAAGGTAGCTAACCCTCCAATAACTAAACAAAAGACTTCTATGTAGTGTAACCTCTTACAAGTGATCCATCAGGCAACCCCCAAGGCTTTTAGGATCAAGAATCTATCTCTGGTCGGTTGAGGAGGATGAAGAGTAATGGAGTTAATGTTATTGTTTGAAGAGAGGTTAAGTAAAATTGTAAATAACTGGTAGATAGTCACAGTAGCAATATCACACGGAGGTGAATTGCTGAGTCACCATGTAGGATAGAGAGAGGAAAAAACATCTCATTTTACATAAAACTGTTAGGCATCCAAGAGATTTTTAAACCAGAATCTGCGAAGGCTCCGGAGGGCTGATATCTGGAGGGCAGGACCAAATTATTACCTGTCAGTTTCTTTACAGACCCCAGAAGAAAGTATCACGTGAGGCTGCTGGCTTACGACAATATAGAAGACGGCTACCAAGCAGATCAGACAGTCAGCACTCCGGGATGCGTGTGTAAGTAAGAGTTAGGGCAGCACGTTTCACTCTGTATGCCTCACGGTCCTTGTTCTCTGCTTCCTTCTGTAAATTTAAATCTCATTGCTACTTGGAATCGTTGGTGGTTTTCTATCTTCCGTGGCACCTAACAGAGTTATTTTGAACAAGTACGTGCTCAAACTAAATATTTAAGTGAGATGTATTTAATTATAAGAACTTATTTTACTTTTGCAAGCAAAAGACCTTTAGTAATTTAACTGGGAAAAATAACCCTGAATACCTGTCTGCTCTAATCTTGAGGCTATTTATTTCTTTCCAGTTACAGTGTTCAGTTTTACTGCAGCTAAGACCTCTTTGGTTTTATTGCCACTGTGAAGAGAGGGTGTCAGTTTAGTTTTAAATCCATTGCTGGCCTGCTGAATGTCTTTGGCTAGTAGTTTGTCTTCTTGGTGCTTCTGTTTTAATATTTGATTCCTTATCTAACTCATGGAAGAGTTGCTCATAATTGAATGATACACCTCTAGATGTGTCTGTGAACCTCTTTAATGAAAGAAAGACCTAAAGTCAACGAATAGGGTGGGGAATTGTGATTTCATCATTTTACCACTTTCTGCAATAATATGCTGTACAGTAAATTAACATTGTCTTTTTTGATAGCTGTCCGTGATCGCATGGTTCCTCCACCACCACCACCCCACCATCTCTATGCGAAGGCTAACACCTCATCTTCCATCTTCCTGCACTGGAGGAGGCCTGCGTTCACCACCGCACAAATAGTTAACTACACCATCCGCTGTAACCCTGTTGGCCTGCAGAACGCTTCTTTGGTTCTGTACCTTCAGACGTATGTAGCTTCTATTAATGGTGGTTTTCTTTGCTGCTCTCCCTCTTCCCACTTATTTCTTACCATCTTGGGCCAGGTTGACCTTTAGCTGTGAGCACCTGTCTCAGGACTTACCTTACTTATAAAATGGCTGGGAGTTTTGTATCTTTACCATATTCATTGTGAAAACTGCATCTTCTGACCTTTAGTTTCTATAAATGAATTTTGTTTGTTTGTTTCCTCAGCCTCATGCAACAAGATTAGGCAAGAAGATATTATTACTTTCAAGTGGCTACACTTAGCATGTTTAAAGGAAAAAAACAAAAGACCACTTTCATGCTGGCGTCAAAAAATAAAGCTTATTTTGTCTTCTTGGTTATAGTTAGAAAAATGCCCATCATTATGGTTTAAAAGAGTGATTTGACTTCCAGTATTTCAGAGGAAATCCCTTTGTATTGGGATATTTCTATACTGCTAATTTCATAGTTTCCTCTCAGAGGGGCGATTTGTAGGCTAATTTCTATAGGATAATACCAAATGTAGTATTTTAATAGAGGAGATTGCTTTTTTAGTCTAAAAAATTGGTTTTAAAGAAAATGAGATGATAATAACAGTATGCTTACCTGTATTGACTGGAAATACTGATAATTTTTAGAAACAAAGTACTACCAGCATTAACAACTTCATTACTCATTTTATAGATCAGAAACTCACATGTTGGTTCAAGGTCTAGAACCAAACACCAAATATGAATTTGCTGTACGACTGCATGTGGATCAGCTTTCTAGCCCCTGGAGCCCCGTTGTCTACCATTCGACCCTTCCAGAAGGTACAGACATTTATCTAAATGTTTAAAAAATAGATATGTCACTTTAGGAGCACCTGGGTGGCTCAGTTGGTTGAATGTCTACCTTCAGCTCAGGTCATGATCTCAGGGTCCTGGGATCGAGCCCTGTGTCAGGCTCTCTGTTCAGCGGGGAGTCTGCTTCTCCCTCTGCCCCTCCACCTGCTCGTGTTCTCTCTTTCTCTCAAATAAATAAATAAAATCTTTAAAAAAATAGATATGTCTTTAAAGAAGATACTACCCTGTTACCACCCTGGTTAACATGTATGCATTTGTTTTGTTTCTTAACTTTTGAAATGTATTTTTTTTATTATAGTAAATGTTTTTTCCTCTCACTGTATATATTACACAAGCCAGTGGGCTTAAATTTAATGTCTCTTTGGGGAAACACATTTTCTAAAATCAGGTGTACTCTTCAAGACTGTACCCAAATAATTTAAAATGGAAGTAAGTGAATAGTGTACTTAATGATGTTGGGAGCCCATGTTAGAAGTAATGTGTGTGGTGGCTTGATGCTGTGCACAGTGCGGTGGATAGGATATCTGATAGAATACCATTTCTGGAGCTTACCTATGTCTCTCGCTAAGGTATTTCGTGTCTGTGGACCTGCATTTCCTTTTCTCTAGAATGAGGGTGAGGGGGTAAATGATCTATGTAAGGACCATCACAACTCTATTCTAATTATGCTAAGAGAAAGCAAAGCAAAGACATGAACTTCAGCGAGCATAGTGCCTGTTGGCTGTCGTTTTGGCTATATTCCATATAGGATGTGATGCCAAAAACCAGCTCTTCACACTCTTAGCTCATACTGAACATGTGGTCAACTAAAATCCCAAGCCTTGACTACTTTTGCAGATATAAAGTATTAGTCTAAGGTCTGCCCTGTAAACTCCCTTATTCACAACTTTTTGGAGAATAACTAAATGTTTTGGTCTCAGAAGTATTTTCTTCAGTGGTTTCCTAGATCAGGTGAAATATATATTCCGTACGTTTTAGTAAGAAATGTAGTTTAGATTCAATACCTAATGGGGTGAGACGCAATACCTAATGGGCAGGTGCTGCTGGTGGAATTGTAAAACTTTCTAGTTATCAGTTTGGCAAAACAATATCAAAAGCCCTAAAAATGCTTACACCCTTTGACTTAGTAATTCTCCATCTAGGAATCTACCATCTCCTTTTTTTTTTTTTGATATTTTAAACATTATAAAAATGAAATTAGCTGTCAGAAAAAAAAGACAATAATAGTGTTTTTTTCTCTTATTGCTAATGATCTGTAAAAGCTGTGATTCTGAGATGTTTTTATAGTGGTTTCTAGTTTTTCACACTTTTCCCTGAGTTTTCAGTCTATTAGCCAGCTTTTTGAGTGTTTATCACCATTTAATCCTGGTAATACAGTATTTTCTCCATGTGTGCACAGCACCGGCAGGCCCACCAGTTGGAGTAAAAGTGACGTTGATAGAAGATGACACTGCTCTGGTTTCTTGGAAACCACCTGATGGTCCAGAGACCGTGGTGACACGCTATACCATCTTGTACGCGTCCAGGAAGGCCTGGATTGCAGGAGAGTGGCAGGTCCTACACCGAGAAGGTAAATATGAGCATAAATTATCAAAGAGGATGAAAAGTAAGATTATTGATGATAAGGAAACAAATAGAAAGAAGGATCTCGAGTTTGTTTTGAATTTATATTTATGAAGTAACAAATGATAAAGGATTTGGGTTTTATTCACAGAACATTGGGAAACCGTCAGCATATTTTAAGCATGAGCATATGATTCACATTCCAGAAAGATCACTCTTGACTGTTGTGACTAGAATGGGTTTGGTGCAAGAGGGATGGGTCAGAATAATGTAGAGACTTGGAGGTGACTACAATGGTCCAGACGATAAGCCTGGATTAGGATACCGAGGATTGAGATGGAAAGGAGAGGATGGTCAAATGACAGTAGCTTAAGTAGAGAAAGAATGGGGCAAGGAAGGAGGAATTGTTAGAGATGACTACTAGATTTCCAGTGGTGGTGTGTCTTGCCCTGGAGTAGCAAACACTGGAAGAAGATCTGGTTTAAGGGAGCAGACTTTTGTACTCAGATGGTCCACATACAAATAAACTGGCCCATATGAATATCAGGGTCCCACTTAAGTACTTAATTCAGACATGCATGCTGGGAAAAGGACAGTTTGCTAAGCAATTAAAAGCTTCAGATGGATTTCAAGAAGGAAATTTGTTGGCCACCTGCATATTCTAAACACTTTTATGGTACTAGGCATTTGTACATACATTTTACCTTTTAAAGGGAATATTTACCTAATTAGGATGAACTTTAAAGACCTGTGGATTTAAGATAAAACTCTATGCAATTGTAAAGCAAACAAATGGTGACTTTAGTTGGAATTTTAATAGTCATATATTCATGTTTTCATTATGCCAAAGCCCCGCTAAGTAATATTTTCCTAGTCACTGAAGAGACTTGAAAGTAATAAGTACTTGCCAGCAATACAGTTTTATATTTGCATCAGTTATCTATTGCTACCTAACAAACCACTTTAAAAATTAGCCATCCTATTTTCTCACAGTTCTGTGAGTCAGCAATTTGGACTGGGATCAGCTGGGCACTTCTTCTCTTGGTCTGTCCTGAGGTCACTCATGAGACTGAAATCATCTCATGGTTTCAACAGAGTGTGAGTAGCTCAAAAACAGCAAGAGAGAGTTCCAACATCAGGAAGAGAGTGAGCAAGCTGCACGTACAAAGCTTTGCAAACCTCTGCTTGTATCACATTCGCTAACGTCCCACTGGGCAAAGCAGATCAGGTAGACAAGCCTAGAGTTAGTGTGGGAGCGGACTGCCCACGGGTGTGGATTGATGGAGGTACAATTAATTTGGGGCTATTAGTCTTACAAACTACCACAGTATTCTTAAAATGTACAATTCACTTTTAGTTAATTCCAAAATGATTTATTGACATATTTGACCGTGACTAACCTGATTTATCACATGAGCACTTCCTCCCTTTAGCTCTTCATTTGTACCTGCCTAAAAAGAAACAGTATTTTGTTTTGCTTCCTTTTAATGCATTCATTTGTCACTTTCAGACAAGGCTCAGAAAACAACATTTTGCCTCTTTGATTACCCAGTAGTGAAATGGGTTGTAATTGCAGGTTTTTACACCTATATAAGCTGTTCTAACTACATAATCATGCATGGGAGGGGGAAAAATCTATTTTTGCCATTATCCTACTTTTGTGATTTTAAGAAAAATTCTCAGCAAGAAGCTATACCATCTTGTACACGTCCTTTTTTTTACAGCTAATGCTAGTATTTCACAGAGGACACAATAAGCAATATAGGTAAAAAATAGTTGAGTTTATTTTTTTTGAGAGTAAAAAACATAAAGGGGTGGCTGAGTCATTAAGCATCTGCCTTCGGCTCAGGTCATGATCCCAAGGTTCTGGGATCGAGCCCCGCATTGGGCTCTCTGCTCACCGGGAAGCCTGCTTCTCCCTCTCCCACTCCCCCTACTTGTGCTTCCTCTCTCACTGTCTCTCTCTCTCTGTCAAATAAATAAATACAATCTTTAAAAAAATAAAGGGTTTGAGTCACCCACTTTTATTTATTTATTTGTAAGATTTTATGTCTAAGTAAGCTCTATACCCAGTGTGGGGCTTGAACTCACAACCCTGAAATCAGAAGTCACATGCTCCACCAACTGAGCCAGACAGGTGCCCCTTGAGTCACTCAGTTTTAAACCAAAAGCAAAAAATACATCATGGCATTTAAAGAAAAAAATAAAATGTAAAATGGTCTTTAATGTCTAATTATGGCAACTTTTGGAAAAGGTGATGAAAGTGTAGAAAAAGATGAGGAAAGCAGAAGAGGGAGAATATCAGTATTTCTTTCCTATATATCTACTAATCTATACATGTTTTGTTTATACATATTTATGTGTATAATTAATTCACATATTGCCAAGTGGAATAAGATAAAGCATTTTAAAAATGTTCCTGATGACCAGATAATATTTGTGGCTAAAAATGTATTGGTAAAATGGTTGAGCAGAGATGTGATATGAAATCATACTTGTGTGTAAAGTGAATCAGAAATTAACAGCCTTTACCTTTCTGATATGCAGTAAATCAGCACAAACTAGTCAATTCTTTTAAAATCTAAAAGACACTATAGGAAGTCATGCCCTATACTATAGCAGTTCCTGAACTCTGTTCCTCATAGCATGAATTTCCCACAACCATAAAGACGCTCCTTCTTCAAAAATAAAGTTACATGACTAAATAAATTTAGCCTAAATAAATATGTCATTTCCTCCTATTAGAGATGCACATTGGAAATTAAAGTTCTTCAATAAAGGAATTTAACTCAGCATTTGCCGAGTAAATCAGAATACCAATAGTAGGAACAAATTGATTTATTAAATGAATTATTGAGTGATTACTGTGTGGCAGGCTCTTTTCTAGGCATTGGCAATACCACAGTGAACAAAACAATGTTCTTTCCCCTTTGAAGCTTATATCTCAGTAACACACAAATATGTAGATATTTAGGTACTGTTATAAGTGGTATTAAAAAAGCTGCAAGGGGGGAGGTGGAAGAGACAGAGTGATGGAGGTAGCAAGGTTAGGTCCTTTTGGAAGAAACGACATCTCAGCGGAGCCATGTGAATATTGGAGGAAGTGCAAAGGCCCTGAGATGGAAGTGTGCTTGGCATGTTAGAGGAACAACAAGAAGGCAGGGAGCCTAGAGTGAGGGGAAGAGCAGGCAGTAGGAAATCAGTGGGGTGGAAACCAAGGGCAGATTTTGTAGACCACAGATTTTATTCTAAGAGAGATGAAAGACATCAAAATCTTTTGATCAGATTTATATTTTAAAAGGATTACTTTGTCAACCACCTAAAAGACTGATTATAAGTTGGTAAGTGTAGAAGCTGAGAGACCACTGAATATACAGGTGTCCATGTGAGAGTTAGTGGGCATTTGGACAAGGGTGATAATGAGGAAGGTAATAAGAAGCTATTAGAACGTAATTTGAAAGAACGGCCTACGAGGTTTGCTGCAGATTGATGAGGAGTGTAAGGAAAAAAAGAAGCAGAATTGATGGGGGAAATCAGAGGTTTGGTGGTTTGTTTTTTTTTTTTCCAAAATCTCTTTTTTTTTATTATGTTAATCACCATACGTTACATCATTAGTTTTTGATGTAGTGTTCCGTGATTCATTGTTTGTGCATAACACCCAGTGCTCCATGCAGAACGTGCCCTCTTTAATACCCATCACCAGGCTAACCCATCCCATCCCCCTCCCCTCTAGAACCCTCAGTTTGTTTCTCAGAGTCCATCGTCTCTCATGGTTCATCTCCCCCTCCGATTTTCCCCCTTCATTCTTCCCCTTCCTGCTATCTTCTTCTTCTTCTTTTTTTTTTTTTTTTAACATATAATGTATTATTTGTTTCAGAGGTACAGTCAACAAAACCAAAAGAGGTTTGGTTTTTAACATGTTAAATTTGAGATGTGTCCTAGATGTCCGAGTAGAGAGGTTGATTAAGCAGTGGGAGGGTTAAGTTCATGGGAGAGGTACGGAAAAGTATACTAGTGGTATAACTAGGTAGATGATTTTTAAGACTGTGGAACTGGAAAACAATCACTTACAGAGTGTAGACAGAAGTGAGTTCTGAGACTGCATTCTGGAGCACTTCTCCAGCCTCAAAATCTTATTCTGTGCTTTTATATCCTCCATGAACACTCCTTTGGCAACAAATAGCTCATATTTTAATATAAGGTTCAATTTGGCACTTACTGAGAATTATCTTGTACAAGCATTATGCCAGCCACCGTAAGCTGTTCAAATATGAAAAAAATTTCTGTTCTCCAGAAGGGGGAGGATCAGAGGTGAGGAAGAAGACTCACTTTCATGAAGTAAATATACTTATGTCAGAGACTTGCCAGTGGTAGTTTATTTAATCCTTTCCAATAACTATATGAGGTGGGAATTATTGCCCCCATGAGGAAATTAAAGTTCAGTAATGTGCCCCAAGTCACAAATTACTTAGTTGGTAGCATGCCAGCATTTGATCAACATTGATCCAACACTGAGGCTATTGTACTGTCTGGTTTCTGAAACTCCTAAAATAGCTGAAGATTCAGACACATATGAAAGGCAGTGGACTGGCATAATCACACTGACTGAGATTCTAGATAGTGTGCTGAGAAAATAGAAGGACAGGCAGATCACTTTTTTAATATTTGGGAACTGCTTTGAGTGAACTGCTTTTTTCCTCATAAAGAAGCCAGAATGTTAGTTTCCTTTTTTTGTGTGAAGGAACACAAAAAAAGGAAAGGAAGGAACGGGAGCACTTGCACACATCCACACAGCTCATTTGCTTATAAAACCTGAATTATATGAAAAGACTTTTTGGGGAACCTGGGTGGCTCAGTTGGTTAGGCTTCTGCCTTAAGATCAGGTCATGATCTCAGGGTCATGGGATCAAGCCCCACATCTGGCTCTCTGCTCAGCAGGGAGTCTGCTTCTCCCCCTCACTCTCCCTCTCTCTCAAATAAATAAAATCTTCAAAAAAAAAAACTTTTAATTTCAGGTAGGGACTGGTTTTTGCCAAGCGTTTTTAAAAATTAAATGTGAAGTATTCTGTGGTAAAATGGAAACTCTATTTATATGTCTATTGTGAAGAAATTGAAATGTTCTTCCTTCTAGTTAATTGTAACACGTCACAATACATTTTTGGTTTTTATTCACCTGTCTGAGAACATGGTAACAGTAGAAAGACTCTTCCTGATTCTAAATAAGAGTCAGCTTGTTTACTTAACAGCTGTGTACTCAAGTAGCTCACACTCTCTTCAGGGCAGACTGAAACCAGAGAACATGAAAACAAGCCATATTCAGCCCTCGCATAGCTGCTTGGTTGAGCTGCCTCACACCGTGTGACCTCAGAGGTGGCCTCCGAATCCTGACCTGAGCTCTGAGATCAACCCACATTTCACTTGCATAATGAAATATACTCTAGCAAGTGTAAGAGAATTCTTAGTCCAGTCTGGCCTGGAGGTGACTGCTACAAGCTATCGTTAAGTTCTTCAAAGCTATCGCAAGGATGCTCTGGGTGAGGGGCGGGGGGATGGGGAGTGAGATGACGTCACCTGAGGGAAGCTAGGTTCCCTGTGAATATCGACTCACAGATGCAGTGCGTGCTGGAACAACTTTGTGGTTGAATTCTGTTACACCTGTGTTCTTAACGTGAGAGTTCATTCCTAGGGTGGGAGTCCCCTTTGTAAGAAAAATATTTCCGGGCCATGGCAGAACCAAAAGCAGAAAGACCCCTCAAGGAGTATTAGTACACACATAGCAATCCTTCTTAGCCATCATGCCAACAGAGAAAATTCCTTTGATATCAAATATCATATATAAATTCAAGTAATGCTGACTTTGGAGAGAAGTAGATGCTGTGCAGGTTACTGGTGGTCGTTTTGATAGTTAACCTGAGGTCTAGGTCTTCAACACTGAGGTTCCTATATAACTTTGGAATTTTCCTTCCTGTTTATGTCCAAGAAATCTTAGATAATGATTGGGTGAGCAAGAAATGTATTCATACTTTCAAAAATAATTGTTTCTAATTTAAGAACAAGATCATCTGTCACGGTGACTACCGTTAGTAGTTTAAACATTTCTTTTTCAGTTTTATTTTTTTTTAGTAATCTCTTCACCCAGTGTGGGGCTCACACTCACAACCCCAACATTGAGAATCACATGCTCTACCAACTAGTCAGCCAGGGGACCCTAAACATTTCTCAAAGAAGAAAAGCCTTTCATATTGGATCTAGAAAATCTAATTATGACTGTTGAATCTGGGTTCGTTATAAACATTCTTTCTTTACCTATGTTTCAAATGTACTATTCTAAAATGTTTTTAATGCTGTTTGTATCCAATTTTTAAATTTTGGGGGGTAAAAAAACATATAAAAACGTAAACAAAAAAACCTATTACTTTAGAACACTACTCCTAAAACAAAATTACAGAGGATTATATAGAGGCAGCGTGCGTGATACAAAGTTAAGTGAAAACTCTAAAATATAAAAAATGCATGTAGTAAATACGTACCCACACATGTACAGTGCATTTGTGAGCATGCGCGCGCGTGCGCGCGCACACACACACACACACACACACACACACACCAAGATATTAACAAAGGGAGATTAGATTGTCCTCTTATTTATATCTGTCTGTGGATTCCAAACGCTGTACAGTGAACACGGTGTTCCTTTTATAATCAGAAAATATTTGTTAAATAAAGGACCACGATGGTGTGTTTGAAAGAATGAATAAAAGAGAAAAAATTAAGGCTTACTTAATTTGCAATCGATCTCTTTATAGGGGCAATCACCATGGCTTTGTTAGAAAACCTGGTGGCAGGAAACGTGTACATTGTCAAGATATCTGCATCCAATGAGGTGGGAGAAGGACCCTTTTCAAACTCGGTGGAGCTGGCAGTCCTTCCGAAGGAAACCCCTGACTCTAATCAGAGGCCCAAGCGTTTGGATTCTGCCGATGCCAAAGGTCTGTACACCACAGTCACTGAGCTTTCTGAAGAACGTTCAGTGTTTCTTCAGCTCTCCTGCACTGTATTTCTGCTCCTCCTGCGGCCATATCCCTGCACTTGGTTTCTCAAATTGTTGCCAGCGCCGTTCTGATGCTGTGGAGCTACAGGCTGTCCCCTGCACTCCACAGGGAGACCAGCTTACCTCCCAGTCAGCTGCCGATTTCACCACTGTGTCCCAGTTACTCCTCTTCCCAGCTGCACAGCCACCACACCGAGGAGCCACACGGCCCCGAAAACCGATGGGAGTAGGCTTCCAGGGAGGGTTCGCGGAAATAAACCACTGTGCTGGCTGTGGTGTTCAAGCTGAGAGCATGGTTTTCATTAAGAGTTGTTGCCACAGAAAAACAGCCTTTCTGGAGAGAAAGTTGTTTCTCTCTAGAAGAGCAGTTGGAAGAAGTATCTTCAAAAGAGCCACTCTCAGGGGCGCCTAGGTCGCTCAGAGGGTTAAGCGTCTGCCTTTGGCTCAGGTCATGATCCCTGGGTCCTCAGGTCATGATCCCTGGGTCTTGGTATGGAGCCCCATGTCCTGCTTCCTGGCTCAGCAGGGAGCCTGCATCTCCCTCTTCCTCTTCCTCTGCCACTCCCCCTGCTTGTGCTCTCTCTATTTCTTTGTCTCAAATGAATTAAAAAAAAAAAAATCTTAAAAAAAAAAAAAGCCACCCTCACTCCAGGGCAACTGTCCTGTCCCAAAGGAAGCCAGGGCCCCCCCTGTGGTACAGGACAAGGAACCTTTTCCTCTTTTTGGGGTGGGGGAAGTGCGCCTGCAGAGGGCGATGGGGCTTTAAATGGAGGAAATGCCAACTGAACTCAGCAGGATTAAGCGTAGCTCCTCAGATGCCTCAATACATACAGATACTCAGTACATACAGATATGTGTGTGTGTGTGTGTGTGTACGTGTATGTGTGTGTACGTGTGTGTGTGTACGTGTGTGTGTGTGCGCGTGTGTGTGTGTACACATACAGATAGGTTTAAGCATTGGCGGAGGCAGCGGTGGTAACTCCCTTATCCTGGGAAAAGGAGAGCGAGGCTCATAGTCACTTCTCAGATACCCGCTATTCAGAGTGTCTGTGGACCAGCAGCATGAGTATTACCCAAGAGCTTGTTAGATGTTCAGAATCATGGGCCCCACCCCAGACATGGTGAATCAGAATCTGTATCTTAAAATAACCCCTAGTGATCATGTGCACATTAAAGTTTGAGGAGCACTGCCAAGTAAATGCAGATATGGACATGGGAAACTCAGCTTTAATATACAGATCTGCTTTTAAGGTAACATGACATGAAAGTTACTGTCTGGTTCAAGAAACATCTATGCTTTGTGCCCTTTAGCATTATAAGTTATTAACTGATGTTTGTGTTTCATATAATACGGTATTTAGAACTGGTATTTGGAATCTTCAGTATGGGAATATATAAACTGATCTTTGAGATCACTGATAAAAAGAGTAACGTGTCTTCTCTGCTTAGACACAGATACTGTCAAACATTTTCCTAGGAGAGGAAGACAAATTACAGAAAAGCAAATAGCTATCTTAGAATTATAATAAATGGACTCATTTATTTTTCTGATTGATACTGAGTAAATGTGTTTCTGCTTTTAGTTTATTCAGGCTATTACCATCTGGACCAAAAATCAATGACTGGCATTGCTGTAGGCGTTGGCATAGCCTTGACCTGCATCCTCATCTGTGTTCTCATCTTGATATACCGAAGTAAAGCCAGGTGTGTTTCCGTGGCTAGACATGTTGAGGTGGTTAAAAAACATTTAAATTACAGTAACCACCAGAAGCAAATTGAAATCCAGTGCCTTCTAGAGTAACTGGGATTTTCCACTTTCAAATAATGTTACTTGAGTTTTTTTTTAATTTTTTATTGTTATGTTAATCACCATACATTACATCATTAGTTTTTGATGTAGTGTTCCATGATTCATTTGTGCATAACACCCAGTGCTCCACGCAGAACGTGCCCTCTTTAATACCCATCACCAGGCTAACCCATCCCCCTACCCTCCTCCCCTCTAGAACCCTCAGTTTGTTTCTCAGAGTCCGTCGTCTTTCATGGATCATCTCCCCCTCCGATTTTCCCCCCTTCATTCTTCCCCTCCTGCTATCTTCTTCTTCTTCTTCTTCTTTTTTTTTAATATATATTGTATTATTTGTTTCAGAGGTACAGATCTGTGATTCAAGAGTCTTGCACAATTCACAGCGCTCACCATAGCACATACCCTCCCCAATGTCTATCACCCAGCCACCCCATCCCTCCCACCCCCCCACCACTCCAGCAACCCTCAGTTGTTACTTGAGTTCTTAATTGCCACAGAGATGTGCTCACTTTGGAAGGAGATTTTTTTTTTTTTTGCCATTTGAAAAAAGTTACTGTGCCAATAAAATGTTCTTAAATGAGGCCCTAGTTTCTTCATGTCCTTTTTATTTTGAGCAGTACAAAGTATATCCTTTGGTTTCTTTTTTTAAAATGGCACACTTCGTCTGATGCATATGCTGATTGTGAGGAGATTCCTTACTGTCCGGAATACTTTCATATCTAAGTAGCCTGCCATTGAGAGCTCCTCCCTTATTTCCATAGGACATATGTTTGGAATTCTCTAGACATGGCGTTAAAATAAATGTGATAACTAGGGATTTGTTCTCTGTAAACTCTCTTAGGCAATCTCATTTGTAGTTTGACTTTGGCTAAATTCTCAGCGTGCAGTAAGTTTGTCTATTTCTAACCTTTTATATTTTGGCTTTTGCTTTCATTTATTTTAAGGTTCTTTATTGTATTTAAAAAAATCAAAGTCAGGTACACATTATTTTTGGATAATCCTTATCGCTAGGCTCACTCCATTAGCCTTGACTATCAGGATTTACTCTTTATGTATGGTACTTGTGTATAAAAACATACTCAGAAAACATTATGTTAGAGAAAGAATTCTAACATCTTTTTGTATATTTGATTAATGTAGTTTTGCTGTACAAGTTTCTCACTTGAAGAATATTTTTATAAAATCTTTCTGTACAAAAAAAATCTTTATGTACATTGTTCTCTTGATACCTAAATCTTGCCAAAGTGCTGCTGTAAATTTGCCATCATTAACTGGCAAGTGAATTGTTAGGTTAGTGTGACAATCAGGCAGACCTGAAAGAGAACATGTAAATTTTAAAATTATAATTTCTGCATAAATTTGAAGCAATCAACAGTAATAAATAATAGTATTTTGTAAATATTAAGGTTTTTATTAAGTGTAAAAAATAATTTTCTATAAGCAGATACTGGGGCAAAAAGAAAGAAGTTTCCTAAAATCATAAAAGTTTGCAGCAGTGAGTTTGAGGTAAAAATCTAACACTCAGGTCCTGAAGATACTTGAGAAATAAGCATTGAAGAACTCCACTGTTTGTGAAGTCATGATTATAGGCCACATTTGGTACATTCGTCCAGATCTCCTATGAAACTGGAAGATTTCCTTTTCTTGCAATATTTCAGGAAATCATCTGCTTCCAAAACGGCACAGAATGGAACTCCACAGTTATCTCGCACTAGTACCTCCCTAGCCAGTGGGAATGAAGCCGGAAAGAACCTGGGAGGAGCTGTAGAAAATGAAGAATCCTTAATGCCAATGAGAATGCCAAACAGCTTCATTGACGCAAAGGTACTCTGAGCTGAGATACTGATTTGCTGTGTAATCCTTCTGTCCGTTCATCTTCCCTTGATGTGTGAAACTGGCTTGCTAAAAAATCCTATGTTGGACGTATTATCTCCATATTCTACTTGATGAAATAGAAACCAGTTTCACCCAGATCCTTCCTTATGTAAAATATATGGGGAGAAGAATAATAAGGATGGATAAAAGATAAAGGAATAAAAGATAAAAGAGATAGAGAAAAAAATGAGAAAACAGCATAAAATCAATTAGATGGGATTATGTGGAGCTAACATGTTTTAGATAAGGACACAAGGGCCATTAGTCTGTATTTACTATAATTTGGATTGCCCTGTATTTACTCTGTGGGCAATTTTTTTATTAATCCATTTTTATACTTTGGTTGATTTTTTTTAACTGCCTTGGACATTAGAACATTCCAGGTATCAACTATAGTTTTAAAAATATGGAGTATCTAAATAGATGTCTCAAGATCCTTCCCTTTATGGCTTGAGGAAGTGGGATATAATAAAAGAGTGTCATTGGAGGATTTTACTTCATGTCCTTTCCACTATATGTAATAATAGTACAGTGATAAGCATTAGGAAAACCAGCTGAAAATTATTTTTAGTCACATTGCAACATTAGATAGTGTGCATTATTCTAATAGCTCTCATAACCAATGCGGTATAAATCAGGTATCCATAAACTATAGCCCAGCCCAGGCTAGTCCACAGCCTGTTTTTGTATGAGCTAAGAATGTTTTTCACATTTTTAAAGGGTAGTTTGAAAAAAAAAAGGAAGAGCAGAAAATGAGACAGAGGCCATATGAGCCCTGCAAAATCTAAAATATTTACTATCTGGCCCTTTACAGAGAAGACTTAACAAATCCTGGCCTAAATTCTTCCCCAACCCTTTCCTAAAATTTAGAATAATAACAGAAATATACCAAAATTTCAGGCAGTTTTGATACTAATTTTTTTTAAAGACTTTATTTGTCAGAGAGAGAGAGGGAACACAAGCAGGGGGAGTGGGAGGCAGAGGGAGAAGCAGGCTTCCCGCCGAGCAGGGAGCCCGATGCGGGACTCGATCCCAGGACCCTGGGATCATGACCTGAGCCGAAGGCAGACGTTTAACTGACTGAGCCACCCAGGCACCCTACAGTTTAAAATTTATGAAAAGTTTAAGAAGTAAAAACCTTTATCATCTCATTATTTTATTTTTTAAAAGATTTATTTGAGAGTGAGCAGGGGGAGGGGCAGAGGGAGAAGGAGAGAGAATCTCAAGCAGACTCCCTGCTAAGTGCTGAGCCTGGTGCTGAGCTCCATCTCAAGACCCTGAGATCATGACCTGAGCCAAAACTGTCAGCCAGCCAGGCGCCCCTGATATTAAATTTAGTATAATCATATTTAACAGATGCAATCTGCTCACATCTAGTGCAGCACTATATATTATGTATATTATGAATAAATAATAATGACTTGATTTTTGTTACTCTTGTTGTCTTTTTTGTTTGCAACTTAATTTAGCTTTTATTTTCTGATACAAATGTAAGCCATTCAACTCATTTCCAATTAATCTAGAACACTGGAACCTAAAACTTCTAAATAAGCATAAAAAGTACTAAAGCACATTGAGGTTCTCTTATTACTAACTTGGAACTGGGCATGAGAAAGGATTAGGAGAAGCGGCATGGGGAAGAAGACATGGAAAAAAAGAGAATCTTAAGTGAAAAGAGGCCTTTTCAGAGTGGGGGTCTGTATGAAGCAGAGAAGCCTCATCTCTCTGTTCCCTCGGCTTAGGCTAAGAACTGATCCTCCATTTATTGCCATTTTGTTGAGCATATGCGGGCCCATGGTTTTTTTCTTCCCAACTACTTTTTAAGTTTCTCAGATATGTGGAAAGGTTGAAAGAGTAATATAATAAATGCACACATAATTGTCAATATCTTGTCTATACTTCTATATGTATATTTTTTAAAGATCTTATTTATTTATTTGACAGAGAGAGACACAGCGAGAGAGGGGAACACAAGCAGCACAAGCAGGGGGAGTGGGAGAGGGAGAAGCAGGCTTCCCGCCGAGCAGGGAGCCTGATGTGGGGCTTGATCCCAGGACCCTGGGATCATGACCTGAGCTGATGGCAGACGCTTAACGACTGAGCCACCCAGGCGCCCCTGTACTTCTATATTTCTATGTATTTTTGTTTGCTGTAACATTTGGGAATAATTTTTAGAATTATTACACTTCACCCCAAATACTTCAGCATGTATCTCTCTCAAGAATAAAACTATTATATCTTTTTGATCATTAACAAATGCCTTGTATTTGTGGGGTACTGTTTATGTAAAAAAAGAAATAGTGATGTCCCTGATGGTTTTTTCTTTTAATATTTAAAAATTTTGTGTACTACTTGTAATAAACTGAAATCTGTAGTATTTACATTTTCTCGTTTTATTTCTCCAGGGAGGAACTGACCTGATAATTAATAGCTATGGCCCTATAATTAAAAACAACTCTAAGAAAAAATGGCTTTTTTTCCAAGATTCTAAGAAGATAAAAGTTGACCAGGTAACCCACCTAAATGAGAAAAATTTTTGGCAACCTATGGTATCATGAAATGTTAAAAAGAGAGGAAAATGTAATGAAGGCCTTAATTTTCATGTTCTGTCTGGATATGATTTTATTAACTTGGGGCGTAACTCTGTGGAAATCCATGGTGCGTGATCATTGAAGTGACAGTTGGAATAGTAACCAGAGCTGTAGTTTTCAGCAGGGAATGGGGGGCAGTGGAGGAAGGGATGTGGCAGGAGTTAGCATCAAAAATCACTGAAGAAGCCTTTAGACACTTCACTTGCCCCAGTAATCCTGATGTGTTGCCACTTGGGTGGGGGACTACTGACCTAGATCATCTCTTCATGATGATGGCCTTCAACCCATATCCTTGAACATACAGACTACGTAAAGCCATATTTATTATTTTTCAAGAGCACTCTATCATCACTGATGGTGTTTTATGTATTTTTAGCCTCAAAGAAGATTTGCTCAAGCGGTGTGCTTTTACCAGCCAGGCACTACTGTGTTGATCAGTGATGAAGACTCTCCCAGCTCCCCGGGTCAGACAGCCAGCTTCCCAAGACCCTTTGGTGGTATTGCAGCTGATACTGAGCACTCAGCCAATAGTGAAGGCAGCCACGAGACGGGGGATTCTGGAAGGTTCTCCCATGAGTCCAATGACGAGATACACCTGTCCTCGGTCATAAGCACCACCCCCCCAACTTCCAGTTCCTTCACTGGCAGTGAGTCAGGTGGGGATCCCTCCTTGAGGAAGCGTGAGGACCCAGCACTGCTGCTGGATGCTAAGCAAACTTCCTCCTTGGTTCTGCAGCCGCCATCCACCATGCTGTGCTTTGATAAAAATGATTTTCCAATCTAGAGAGCCATGTTCAGGTATTGCCACCTTTAAGTCTGTTCGAAGGACAATGAACAGGGAGCCAAAGCCTTCTGAGAAAATCTTGGTGTCTTATTGGGTATTTCAGCTTTTTTTTTTTTTGAATGTGTTTTGTTTTTTTATGTTTAAACTCCTGTATTTTGAATGTGTCATTGTCAGCAATGTGAAGAGACAGTCAAGAGATTTGACTGGATTATAAAATATATCACTGGAGCAAAGGGAAGACTTTGGAAAGCCCCTTTGCTGACTATCTACCTCAGTTTGCCAGGTGGCGAACTCAGAAGAGACAACTTTGTTACCTCGTTTATTGTGGTAGTTTATCTCCGCTCCATAACCAATGATACTTCCTAGTAGCATTTTGTTTTCATTGCTGTACGTGTAGTGCGTGTGATCAAAGGAGTCATATAGGTATATGAGTAAGAATGTTTATCTGAAGCTCTGATTTTTTTTTTTTTTTTAAAGAAAACTCTGACATCTGCATGGTTTGGAGAATGTCGTGCCTCCACTGTGAGGACTGTCGAACCACCGAGAAGAGAAAAAGTGGGACTGTTGATTTTAACGAATGACCAAAACAAAGAAAAAAGTGTCTCTCTTTTGAGAACAGAACTATTCAGTAGCATATAGGAAATCCTGTGGCTTCAATGGCCTTTCTGATTTGGGCATTAGAGCCTGAGTGCTTTACCTGCTGTTCCCTAAAGCTCAGCTGCCTACAGCCGTGCCTTTTCTACCTTCCCCTTTGCCTGACGGTCGGCCAAAGGCTGCACTGTCTTGTTTGCAAAGCATCCTCGCCGTTTCCAGAGTTAGTTGCAAAACTTCACGCAGAAAACAGATTTTTAAAGAGAATTGGTTAGAGTTTTTGTTTTTTAAGCCCACCTTGACTTAAAAAAGGGTAAAGAAATTTCATAAAATATTAAGAATAAAGATAAATGCAACAGTAGACCATAAAATGAACTAGAGGTTATCATGGTAACAGTGCCTTCCATTATATATTATGAAATTCTTTGCCTTATACCTTTTTAATATTCATGAAGTTGTTCAGGACAGGAGTACAGGAAGTTGCCTTAAGAGTTTCTTGGATTTTATCAATAACTATTTTGATGTATAGTATCTTACCAAAGCATTTTAGTTCGTCTTCATGCAGGTTTGGTTTAGGGATAAGTATTCAGAGCTCTACCACCTTGCTTGTATTTTCTTGAATTCTTAAGAGAATTTGGTACTCTATTTATAATCTTCTTTCCATGTCAATGCTGTGAATGAGGAATGCTAACTCCAGGAGTGAGTTAATCCTCTTGCTGGTTTGAAATCAGCAAACTGTTTACTCAGCCACATAGAATAGGTTTTCTTTCAGTCATGAGACAGTTACCTACTAGGTACCCAGCAGTGGAAGAGGAAAAAGAATTAAACACACGGTGTAGAGAGGGGACCCCATATTTTCGGTAAGTATTTCTTCACATTATCTGGAAATGACTTCTGAGCCTCATTTTTTAAAAGGAATCTTAATGGATTTCCCCCTTGAAACCTTTGGCTTACGGGGTGGGGTGGGGAAGTGATGCTAAATGGTGTTCTAAAATCAAAAGAATATTACTGGGTGTAACGGTCCCACCTCCATCATCTCCTATCCCAGTGTCTGATGATGCACCTCTTATTGTTTCTTAATCTGCAGTTTTGTGCCAAACTGGATGTGTTCAGAAGCAGACCAACATTAAGTGCCAGCAACCACTTGTGAATAAAGTCAAAGTCCCCATTTAGTTATCTAAGTAGGGGCTTCATGGCAAAACAAAAAAAGCAGAGCTTTAGGTGAACAATCTGAGGCAAGGAAAAATGCTCCTCCTGCCTTTATAGCTCCTGTTTTATACTACCTCCTTTTAAAGTTATTCTAGTGTTATTTTTTTCCTGTACTCAGGGAACATTTTGTTACTTTTAAGCTGCCTCATGCAAGCATGGGCAGATTGACAGGGTATGGTGTCTTTTGGTTCATAAGTAGTTTTGTGGGGCCAACTTTTATCAGCATCCAAAATTAAGGAATGTAAGGAGTTTGCTTTATTTTTTAAATTTTCATTAAAAGGCAGATAAAATCTAAAGTTGAAACATCATCCATCATGGTTATGGAAGATGTGTCCAGGGCTACATGAATTCGAATCATTTTAAAAGTCTAAAAAGAAGATCTGAAAGTCCTTGAGGAAAGTATTTTGGTTTTGTTTTTGTTTTTTGATGAATAGGCCCATAGTTATTGTAGATCTTTAGGCTATAACTGTTTGCTAATTATTTACCAGTACATTTTTACTTTTTCACCTTTTCATTGTGTTCTTATACAGATTTTTTTCATAATAATTCTGTTACCAAAGAATTTTCAGTAGAAAGTAAAAATTTGACTATAATTTCCCCCAAAATTGAATTAACTAGAAACATCTATAGGTATGAAGCTTATATAAGTAGTTACTAACCCAAAATAATAGGGTTTATATTGATTGTTGTAGTTAAATAGACTAGTAATTTCTACCTACCTTATTGTTACCAGAGCATTTAAAATAAGTTCTTTACCAGCAGGTAGTTCCAAAGAATTTCAAGTATAATTTTTTTTTCTTCAGCAAGTAAATCTTCATAGACAGTATTAGAGTAAAGTATTTTTAAATTGTTGAAACTACTTGTTGGAGAGAAAAAAAATCTTTTCACCAAAGATAAATATTTTGGTCTCATTGAATAAGATGTTTAGTATACACCAAAGACTTCTTTTTACTTGGCCAAAGCTAGCTTCTTTGAAGTCTTAAGTATAAAACTGTAACTAAAATGTGAAGCTTCTCATTCATCTCTCATAGTGGTGTTACCTCATGGCATTTCATTCCAATGGGGTTAATATGCAAATGGTAACTATTTTCTTTTCCAAAGACTTATTTGCTGTAAGTACTGATACACGCATGCCATTTTTATGCCAAATATTACAAGATACTGCTCATCAGTATTTTCATACCAAAGACCATTAAAGTATATAGATTAGCCTGTAAGTAAGTAAAGATGAGCAGATTTGAAATAAATTTATTTAGAGGCTGATAGGAATCTAGCTTTAGTAGCAAAAGATATCAAAGGGCTAAGTTTACATAATTAAAAGCAATACAATTATGTTGGTATTTATCAGTGTTTTTATTCAAGTACTTTTTATCAGCAAATTATAAAAAACCAAAGATATTTAAGGTTACCTCTGCATATAGACAAATTTAGTTGTACATTAAACTGTTGTTTCTTGTTTTTATGTCAACCAAACTTGTCTCTCCAGAGCCCAGCCTGTATCCAAATAGCATACATAGGGACTTTCCATCAAATCTGCTGATTCAGCCACAGGATGTTTTTGCCAAATGATGTGATTACTCTCGTAAGCACCTTGATTGTGAGATGTCAACAGAAATCTCAGCAAGTTTTTCCATTCCAGAGCATTTGGCAAACCCTGAATTAGCCTGTGCAGTCTTCCTCCTGCTTAAAGCATTACCTGGTTAACTCAGAAGGCTTGAGGCAGTCCCAAAATAATAGGGACATTCTCATCTCTGGTGAGCAGTGGCATATAGTGGGCAAACAAATATCACTGTTTAAGTGGGCTCTCCTTCGATTGATGTGCTCTTTAAAGTTGTCCATAAGTCGAAATATTTTAATTGCATCAAGGGACCCTAGTGTTTCAAACTTTAGGGGAAACCTTGGGTGAAACCATAATCTTTTTTATGAAATCTGGGGTTTTATATTTTGATTAGCCGAAAAGGAAAGACACAGCTTTATCCACTAAATAGCTTTTAAAAAATCGGCTTTGGCACACCAGGGAAATTCAGTCCTCGGTGAAATGCCTTTTATTAGCCTTTGCTTCAAACAAGAGCACCACCAACACTGGGGATAATGACAGTGATTTGCATTAGTTTGTCTTGACTTTGTTAAGGACTTCGGCCAGAAACTTGCTCATGTTGACTACTCAGGATCACTGGTCAAGTCCATTTGGAGACAACTTTGAAGAGTGTCCTGAAAAGATGAAATTGAAAGTATCTTTTTATTTTTATGCAAGAATATCCAGATGTGGTTCCATTTCAGTGGTGGTGTAGTGATTCACATATGTTTCTGTTTCATTGAATGTAAATTTTTAATACTGAATGTAAAAAAAAAAGTTTCAACTATATGGAAAGAGTCATGATCTTTCTAAGACTAAACATATATTTTGTAAACTGTGTTCCTGACAATTTGCCACATGGATCTCTGGTAAAATTGCTTCGGTTTAATAGAATAATTTTTTGTGGGCTGTGAGCACAGAGTAGAGGGTTCTGGAGATTTCCATATACAACCAGTTGTCTACTTGTGACTTTTATTGGTGTTTAGGAGAACATATACATAGAATTCTGTGTTAAGTTGATTTATGCTCAGGACATAAGATCACAGGCTAATGCAATGTGTATGTTTTCAGGCTTTAATCTTCTCAGGCAGTTTCCCTTTTTAAGCCTTTGAAAGTGTTTAGGATTATGACAGTCTTGCATTTTTATCAGACAGATGCTATATTTTCTTAATGCTGCTGTAACAAATTACCACAAACTTGACGGCCTTAAAATAACACAGATTTATTACCTTCCACTTCTGTAGGTCACAAATCTGACACAGGTCTCACTGGGATAAAATCAACGTCTGTTTCCTTGGGTTTTTTTCTGGCTTTTAGAGGCTGTGAACTCTTTCCTCTATCTTCACTCTGACCCTGCTTCCATCATTGTATCTTTTTCTGACCCTAATCAGGAAAGGTTCTCCAATTTTAAAGACACATGTGATTACATTGGGTCCACCTGGATAATCCAGGATAATCTCCCCATCTCAGAATCCTTAACTTAATCACATCTGCAAAGTACCTTTGCCACATATGGTAACATATTTAGAGTCCAAGGATTTGGGCATGCACTTCTGTGGAGGGCCATTATTTTGCCAACCGTAGATACATTATTACTGTAGAACTGTAGAATTCTGATCCCTACAAAATGTTTGTTGCATTATAGAGATTGGAAGTCTGAAGTCATGTGCCCCTTAGGGATCTTCAAAATCTCAAAGCTATGAAAACCTTGGCTTGTAGTTTATCAAGTGTACACATTAAACTTCCTTTCTAGATCACTTGCAAAAACAATTCAGCTTTAAACTTTTTGAATATGTGCTTCGTAAATTAACGTCTCAGTTCTATGCATTTAACAGAAAGTTTCCTTGGCTCTAATTTATGGAAGTTCATCAGAAATTTTTGATAACTGTTCTTATTATAGTTGAACTTTCTGCTTTTCTCTTAAGTAATTATATTGCTGGGGGAGGGTTAGGGGAAAAAAACCCTCAAACATAGGGACTCAGTAGGTGAACAGGATCATGCTCACACCCATTCTTCATCTTCTAACAGCATATTTGCAACATGCCACCTTTCTACCTTTTAAATCAGGTTTATTTCTTCAGCTTCACCAGCTGTTTTATTTTCAGCGTGGTAACCCCTTGATTTCCCATCAACCTCAGCAGGAGCCTCCACTCACCTTATCAGAATGTGCACATCCAAAGCAATGTTATCTTCCTTGTCATGCTCTTTCTTTGATTTTAGTTGTCCCTCTTCCTGGAAAGTTTAGATTCCACAGCTCAGGTTGGTTTTAATTCCTGGATGCTTCAAGTCAAGCCTTCTTTCAGTTTTGAAGGATAGTGTCTAATTCTAACCCTAATTTTCAGTATGTCTTAACTAAGGAGATAAAGCTATCTCCATTATGGGGTAGAGACCATGGTGATATTCTGAGCAGGGATAATGTGCTGGTCATTTTTCAGCTGCTTTTGACCTCAGTCTCTAGGAAGAGATAATGCGATTTACTGAGCATATGCAGTGTGCCAAATACATGCTTCATTCCTGCAGACTACTACGTTCTGCAAAGCAAATATTTCCCCCATTTTAGAGATCAGGAAATTGAGGTTTAAAATACCTAACTTGCCAAAGATCACAGCTGGTTAAGTGGCTTAGCCAAGATACAAACCCAAGTTGGTTTAATTCCAAAGTTGATAGGATTTTTACTAGGATACATTTTCTCAGCTAAGAAATTGTATTTAATTACTCAGGCTTGTGGTGCCTTCTGCTGTGTCAACACAACCTGTCCACATAGTAATAGCCATTCAACAGAAGTCTTAGTTGTGTCCATTTATTCACAGGAGGAATTTAGGAGGCTGAGCTGTAACTCACCTCTTAAAATCTCCTAACCTCCCTCTTTTCTCTGTTAAAACCTTCAATTTCTCTTAGCCAATACTGCCTGAAAACTGGTGCTTCTGCCTAGGGTTGCATTAGAAATATGGTAGTTACGGTTTCCGGAGTCCTTATCTATTCAGGCATTTGCCTAATAGATTAGGTGTTCAGAATTCGATTTTATCTTGTGTGATTTTTCTATAGTCCCCATATCCAAATAGGAATTTATTAACTGGAAAAAGCCAAGTGTGTAACCAGTCATCCTTCCTTGCTAGATCTGGAGTCGATAGTTTTTATATGAATTACTACCTAACTAATTCTTCACACTAATTTAGGACGGAGCAAAGTTGAGGGAGAGTCGTATAATAGAACCAAGTATAAGTTTAGTTATTGGAGCACCTAAATTCTAATCATTTACCATTTTGAGAATTGTTTGGTAGGAAAGTTCTTAACCTATTTCTGTTCCTTCTCTAACCATGAAATGAGGGGATTTCTTGTGCAGAATGAAGCAATAGTATTGTGAAGACTTAAAAGGAAAATTAAGTGTAAATAATTATAGTCTGCAAGTCATTTCTATGAGGCTGTGAAACATTTCTTAACGGATTTTTTTTTCTTTACAGCTCAGCCTTTTCAATTACATTTTGCCTGTGGTAAAATGAAAAATGTTTGCATTTCCTGTATATGCACCAAAAACTAACAGAAGAAAGCGGTTGTTAAAAGATAAAGACTAGTATTTAAACACTAAATCTGTAAGGTAGGAAAATCTACAAAAGGATATGGGAATTTGCCTCAATTTAAATCTTTCATTTTTTTAAAGATGATATTCTACATTTTATTATGGTGCCATTTACATGAGTGTATACAATTACCAAATTTTCTGAAAATTTACCCTTTAAACTGATATATTTTGTAATTTAAACTATATATCAAGAAAGCTGGAAGAAAGTATTAAGTATTATCCTACATGATTTTTCATAATAAAAAGAAATTTCATCACAGAGATTATCAAGATTTGTTTAAATGTGCCCCATACCCTCACAGCTACTAAACTTTAAGATCTTTCAAGACTTGCCTAAAATGAAATTTCTTATGAAAAGCATTCTATAAATAGCTAACTAGGGTGACTTGGATAGCCTTTCTAATTATGCAACGTCTTGCTCTTTTAAATATCAGTTTAATATGACTTTTAAAAATCTATATTTACATTTTATATTTATATTTGTATCTAATGCCTATTCCTTTTGGTTTATAAAGTCCATGAGAACAGGAATCATGAATTTTTAATTTTAACTTTGATGCCTAACATCTTTCCCGGAATCTTGGTGATTCAAACAATAGTCAAAACTCAAACCTAAAGCAAGGACCTCCAGGCTTCTCCTTCCGTACAGTTTCCATTTATGGTGGAGGCTTTTTTGGTTAAAAGTTAGTATAGCAGGGAACTTACTTCAAGACTGCTACACTGAAGGTAGAATACTATGAGATAAGATGTCAATAAGGATCCTGTAGCTTCCAAATCTTGACTGCAGAGGAGTCACCATAGAAACAAATCTGGTGTTGATGGGGGGGAATGTCGTCTAAGAAGCTTAGTTCTATGCACTGTGCTTGCGCATGGGGTCTCTCCTGATAGGCTGGTTCAGGCTTCCCCACAGCACAGTGACTGGGTTCCATCGCCATGCATCCTTGAAAAAGATGTGAAGTTTACTTGTGGAGTGGGTGTCAGAAAAGTTGTTACTGTGTTACTGTGAGTTGGTGTTGAGCACCAAAAAGCAGCTTGAGGGCAGCTGTCCTCGGGATCCTCCTTCCCGGGGTCCTCGGCCTCAGGGACTCCCCGGGGTGGCCCTGCCCTCCCGGTGGCGTTTTGAGGGGACTTGGTGCCGGGGAGCTGGGCGGGGGCGACGCGCACGGCCCTTCCTTCGCCAGTCTGGGTGGGGCCCACGAGGATGCCGCTGGGGGGGGGGGGGGGGGGGGGGGGCGGCACAGAGCAGGGAGAGGCTGTGGGCCGAGGGCAGTGTGCTGGCTTTGGGGCGCTCCGTGGCCCAGCGGTCTCTCCTCTCTCCTGGATCTTCCCTAGATCTTCCCCAACCCCCCCTTTTTTTTCCTTTTCTTCTTTTTTTTACTATATCTATTTTGGCTTCTTAAAGAGTCAAGTTTCTTGGGAGGGGTGAGGAGAAAAGTGCATTTTTAGGGTTCTTCTCTACTTACGTACAGTTCTACTTTTTCAAGGTTATGGAACGTCTTAACATTTCTCTAAACTATTTGGAGTGAATTTTATATAGGGCGACACCTACTGGCACCTAATTCTAGCTTACTCAAGTATGCCTTTAAAGCTTCTTGGGAAGCGTTAATGATATCATGAATCTGAACATCTTTGCAGATATACTCAAGTTTATATCTTGTAAGTAGTTCACGGTATGTAGACCAGGTTCTTTTAAACCATCTTTAAGAATTTGTTACAGAAGTATATTTCTCTACAGAACTGTCTTAAAAAACAACAAAAATAAATTTTACCTAAAACCTTCTTCCCGTTACCACATTCTCTGTATTTATTCTGTTTGCAAATGAAAATGATAACTAATGATTTAGCAACTTGAACCTGTTATAAGAATTTGCAAAGCCTGGAATACACACACATTGCCTTAGCCTATCAGTAGAATAGAGGACATATATTACCTAAGTTTGTCTGTTTGTTGCTGTTGTTGGACAAGATTTTATGTCTGTGTATGCGTAATTTTTTTTCTATTTTCTTCAAAGATGTGAATTAAATGAAAGTGTGGGAGCCAGCTATATTATTTCATATTATGGGTGTTCTGGATCCTTTCACTCTGTATACCATTTTCTTGTAAGGGCAGCATTTGCAGACTAGCTAATGGGCTCTAGGGCTGAGCTATTTTAGTTTTATACTTGACTCAGGGGATCAGCTCTGTGAACTCCATTGCATGAAGAAAGCAAACGTTTGCCTTGATTTTGAATGTACCTTTTTAATGTCTTCTTAAAACATATTTTGTTTAATAATGTGGGTTTTTTTTTCTTTTTCTAGCATCATAGTAAATATTGCCTAGTATTTCCCCCCTCCCCAGGATAGTTTACATACTATCCTACAGGTCATGCCAAAAATGAGTAAAAGTTTAAATGCCAAAATGTTTATGAAACTGCTGTCTAAATACTGATTGATTGCACAGTTTAAATAAAACTTTTCCTTAGTTAAAAAAGAAAAAAAGTGTTTTACTCTTGTTTTCTTTCGGGGAATGGGGAATAAAAGCTTTCACTTTATAGAATGATGACTTTCATATTCTGTATGGGATGATTATAGAGTCCACTGCAAGCAACAGGAATAGAGCCTATTTAAGGGATCTAAGAATTGTTTTCATCTGGCATTTACTGCATAGCAGCAAGGAAATAACAATTTCCCCTTTCCAGTAGATGGCTGATCACCTCAGGAACTAAATAGCATGTAGCCTAAAAGCTAAGGG
Organism: Callorhinus ursinus; assembly: GCF_003265705.2. NCBI lineage: Eukaryota > Metazoa > Chordata > Mammalia > Carnivora > Otariidae > Callorhinus > Callorhinus ursinus. The sequence continues at coordinate 21,483,781 of NW_027397087.1, read as the reverse complement.
CTCAACCAAATAGACACAGTTCTAATTCAGGTTGAAGTTTTTGTTTTTTAAAAGTAAAACATCTGTCCAGTAAAAGACACTATAAACAAAAGGCAAGTGAGACATAGAAGAAAATATCATTAATATACAAAAAGCCCCTGTAAATCAATAAGGAAAAGGCCAAAGGAAGATGAAATTTGGCAGTGGATTAGAAATTCACAGAGAAAGAAGTAAATTAGCTAATAAACATATGGAAAAAGATGTTTTATCTTGCTTGCAATTAGGGAAATGAAAATGACACAATACCATGTTTGCCCATCAGATTGGGAAAAACTAAAATGATTGATAACAACCAGTGCTGGCAAGGATGTGGGAAAATGAGCATGCATAAACCACTGGAGGGAGGGAGAATTGACTGAACCTTTGGGAGAGTAGTTTGGCAGTATTAAATAATGTTTTAAACCCACACACCCTACAACCTAGTAATCCCACTTCTAGGAGCTTCTACAGAAATGATAGCACAGGCACTCATAAACATTCAAGGATTCTTATAACAACATTGTTGATAAGAGTAAAAAAGAAATTGGCCTAAATATTTATCAATAATGGAATGTTCCAAATAAAATATAGCACATCCATAGTATGAAATACTCTGCAGCCGTTCAATAAGAGGCACATCTATATATAACAAGATAAAAGATATCAAGGCATACAATGTTATTTCAGAAGGAGCCCATTTTTTTAAAAAGATTTTATTTATTTGAGAGAGAGAGCACGAGAGAGGGGAGGGTCAGAGGGAGAAGCAGACTCCCTGCTGAGCAGGGAGCCTGATGCGGGATTCGATCCCGGGACTCCAAGATCATGACCTGAGCCAAAGGCAGTCGCTTAACCAACTGAGCCACCCAGGTGCCCAGAAGGAGCCCATTTTTATAAACGTTTGTTGGTACATGCCCCAAAAAGCTGGAGGAAAATACCCAGATGTTACAGTGATCGCCTACTAGTAGGAGCATGAGGGAGCTTTCATGATCTCTATTACAAATGTGTTGTTGGATTTTTCTCCTGTAATTAGAAAAAATCAGTGAAGACAGGGTGCCCTGGTGCCTCAGTCGGTTAAGTGTCTGCCTTCTGCTCAGGTCATGATCTTGGGGTTCTGGGATTGAGCCCCGTGTTGGGCTCCCTGCTCTGTGGGGAATCTGCTTCTCCCTCTCCCTTGGGCTCCTCTCTCTGTCTCTTTCTCTCTCTCTTTCTAATAAATAAAATCTTAAAAAAAAAAGTCAATGAAGAGTTAATGTTTTTTAAATTTTTTTGTTTTTTAATATTCTCATTTTAAAAGTAATGAAATGCTGAAAACATTCCCACTAGAAAATCTAGAAGTAACAGAAAATGTGACCTAAACAAGCTTTTTTTAAGATAGCTGAATTATTTTTTTTTTAATTTCCTGACTTGAAAAATAAAAGGGAAACTGAAAAATAGAACAGTAATTTCTTGAAATGATATTGTGCTGACTGTGGAGAACATAAAGCATAAGAGAACAAAAAATTTTTTTAAAAAGTACATTAGAAAAATGAATAGAATGCCTAGAAATAAAAAGGTAGAGTCATTGAATTTTTGAAAATCTGTTAAATAGCACACCAAATACACTGAAAGAATATTCTAAAATTGGAAGGTAGATGTAAGGAAATTATCCAGGATGCAGCACAGAGAAATAAACAGAAAATACAAAACAGGGGTAAACAGAGAAGATTTGACATACTTCTGACAGCCACTCTTAAAATGAAAGATTAAAGAGAATGAAGGATAAGCGATATTCAAAGAGAAAATGACTAATTTATGAAATCATCAGACTCAAGAAGTACAAATTTCAATCTAGAAATATAAAAATAAGTCTACACCAAGACGTTTTAGTGAAACCACAGAACACTGAAGACCAAGTGAAGAACTTAAAGGCAGGAGGGGGAGAAAAAGAGATGATATAGATTGCAGTGGGAGGATATCTTGGTGACAATAAAAGAAACAAGAAGATGGTGCTATAGTATCTTCAAAACATCACAAAGAAAAATAACTATAAGATGGAATGCTATACCCAGAAAAACTATCATTTAAATGTTAGTTAAATAAACATAATTCTAGATTAAGATTGAGAGAATTTACCACCATACACCCCTGCTAAGTGAACAATAAAGGATGTACTTCAGAAAAAAAGAAATACAATCCACGCAGAAGATATTAGAAGAAAGAAGCAATGATGAGCTGAAAATACAAATAAAAAAGACAATGAGATATCACCCCATATCTACTAAGATGGCTATAATCAACAAGATAATAACAAGTGTTGACAAGGATGTGGAGAAATTAGAATATTTATACATTGCTGGTGGGTATGTAAAATGATGCAGCCATCACAGAAAATAGTTGAGCAGTTAAACGCAGAATTATCATTTGACCCAGGAATCTCACTCCTAATTATATACCCAAGAGAAATGGAAACATAGGTTCACACAAGAGCTTGTACAGACATTCATAACAGCATTATTCTAACAGCCAAAAAGTGGAAACAACCTAAATGTCTACCAACTGATGAATGGATAAATGGATCATGGTATATCAATTCAATGGAATGTTCCTCAGCAATAAAAAGGAATGAAGTACTGATATATGCTACAACAAGGATGAATTTTGAAAACATGCTAAGTGAAAGAAGCCAGTCAAAACACCCCACATATTGTATGATTATGAAATGTTCAGAATAGGCAAATCTATAGAGACAAAAATAGATTAGTGGTTGCATAGGACTGGAAGGTGGCAGGGAAAGGGATATACTGATGGTGGGTATAGGGTTTCTTGTTGGTGTGACAAAAATGTTCTAAAATTTATTGCGATGGTGTTTGCAGCACTCTGTGAATATACTAAAGACCAATGAATTGTACCCTTCAAATGGGTATATTATATGGTATATGAATTATATCTCAATAAAGCTGTTTTTATCAAAAAGCCATGTTGAGCAAAGACATAGAGAAATGTGGGTAGATCTAAATCAGCACTGACTACGTAAGACAAAAATATAAAGACCTTCTAAAATACAACAGGAAAGAGTCCAACAACCCAACTTAAACATGGGCAAAGTAGTTGAATTGACATTTCTCCAAAGGAGTAGGCAAATGGCCAATGAGCACATGAAAAGATGCTCAACATCCTTAGTCATTGGGTAAATGCAAATCAAAACCACAATAAGAAAACACTTCACACCTACTAAGATGGCTATAATAAAAATTTTAATTTTTTAAAGGAAAATAAATACTGGCAAGGGTGTGGAGAAACTGGAACACTCATACATTGCTAATCAGAACATAAAATGGTGCAGCCACTTTGAAAAATGACTCAGCTTCCTCAAAAAAGCTACCCATAGAATTACCATATGGGCTAGCAATTTCACTGCTAGGTATATGCCCAAAAGAATGAAAACAGGGGCTGAGACAGATACTTGTACACCAATTTTTATTGATCAGCATTGTTCAATAACTAAAAGTTGGAAATACCTGTGTCCATCCACAGATAAATGGATAAACACAATATGGTGTATCTATACATATTATACAATGGAATGTTAGTCATAAAAAAAGGAATGAAGTTCTGGTACATGCTACAACATTGACAAACCTTGAAAACATTACCACTCCTATTCAACAATGTGCTAGGGGAGCTAGACAGTATCACATAGGTTGGTAGGTAGGATTGCAAAGGAAGAAAGAAAACTTTCATTATGTGCATATGATGTGATCATCTACACAGGAAATCCAAGAAAAATCTATAGACAAACTGCTAGTCTAAATAGAGGAATTAAGTAAGACTGATGGTTGTGAGACCAAAATACAAAGTGCATTTGAGTTTCTAAATATCAACAACAAACCCCCAGAACATGTAGTTTTAAAGAAAAGTATAATTTACCATATCAACAAAAACTAAGGATTAAGAATGTATCATAGGAGCACCTGGGTGGCTCAGTCGTTAAGCGTCTGCCTTTGGCTCAGGTCATGATCCCAGGGTCCTGGGATCGAGCCCCGCATCGGGCTCCTTGCTCAGCGGGAAGCCTGCTTCTCCCTCTCCCACTCCCCCTGCTTGTGTCCCCTCTCTCGCTGTGTTTCTCTGTCAAATAAATAATTAATATTTTTAAAAAGAATATATCATACCAAATAGGTGTAAAATTATAAAACTCTATTGAAGGATATGTTTGAAGACCTATTTAAAGAAGGAGGTAGGACGTGTTTATGGAAGAAATACTCACTATCTTAAAAATGTCAATACCCCTAATCCATATATTCAAGGCAACTCAAATGAAAATCCTCATATGGATTCTCAAAGAAGTTTCCATATGAAAAAGATAATACTGGGAGCCTACCTCATGCCATAAATAAATGAAGAAAACATTAAAGACCAGATTGTGAAAAATACAGCTAAATTGTTAAACTCTAGAAGAAGGTAAATTTTTATGATATCAAGATAGGCAGAGATATTTTAAAACGTGTAACTAAAAGCAAAAACTACAACTAAGAGATGGACAATACAACTACATTAAAATTTATACCCTCTCCATGACTGAAGAATAACCTAAATGAAATTAAAAGCAAACCACATACTCGAAGAAGCTATGTGCAAATACCAGTCTCAAAGGGTTGGTATCCAGACATTATAAAGGATTTCAAAAAAGCAATAAAACTTCAAGCCACACAATAGAAAGATGGGCATGGATTTATATAGGCAATTCACAGAAAAGGAAATCCGAATGGCTTACAAACCATTTGGTTATCAGAGAAATGTATCTAAAACAAGGAAATAACTCTTCATACCCATGATATTGACACACATGAGAAAAGCCTGACAATAATAACTATGTGCAAAGATTTAAGCCTGACAATAATAACTATGTGCAAAGATTGGAAGTTCTAAGATCCCTTACACTCTCCTAAGAGGGATATAAACTGATGCAATTACTTTGAATAGCAATTTAGCAACTTCTACCAATCGCATTTCTAGGTACCTATTCTAGAGAAAAACTGTTTCACGTGTGCATAAGGAAACCCATACAAAATTGTCCCTGACAGAACTATTTATAATGGTAAAAATGTAGAAATAATCTCTTAGGAGGACAAGTTAAATAAACTACTGTTTAGTTAAATTGTGGAGTATTATATAGCAGGTAAAAACCAAACAACTACTTATGCCACCATAAACCAAGATTTACTATAAAACCATAATCAGGGGCACCTGGGTGGCTCAGTCGATTAAGCCGCTGCCTTCGGCCTAGATCATGATCCCAGAGTCCTGGGATCAAGCCCCGCATCGGGCTCCTTGTTCAGCAGGGAGCCTGCTTCTCCCTCTCCCTCTGCCTGCCACTCTGCCTACTTGTGCTCTCTCTCTCTCTCTCTCTCTCTGTCAAATAAATAAAATCTTAAAAAAAAATCTCTAAAAAAACATAAACCCACAACCAAGCCAGTATATTCTCCGTACAAAGATGCGCAGGCCAGAACAGTACAGAGCCGTACTCATATATCTATAGACCCCCAATTTATGCCAGAAGCACCAAATAAGTTCAATAAAATTTTAAAATTTAAGGATATTAAATTTAGTAACTTCTGATTTTATTAAAAATTATTGATTAAGGCAAGAATGTGCTTAAATATATAATGTTTTAATGTTCCAGTTCACAGGGGCAGCAAACAAATATTAAAAATAGACTTTTAAAATGTCCAAAAAATATGCAAGACCTGTGTCAATGATTTTTATCTGGAGGCTTTTTCAAATTATCATCCACCTTCCCCTCACAACCTTCAACCCCAAGATTCTCATATAAGCCTTTATTAGGATTCAGTTTCAGCAGAAGAAACCGATAAACTGAAAATAGTGATGACTTGAACAAAATAGGAGTTTATGTCTCTCTTCGTCAGAAGACTGGAAGGGTTCAGTGCAAGGCTGGTCAGGGACACAACTGTGTCAGGCTCGCAGGCTCTCTTGATCTCCTCACTCCACCTATGCATGCATTCCTTTCTGAGTTAATTTACAATCATATATGGCTGCTGGAGCACCATTATTATATTCACATCCTATTCCAGCGGACATAAAGGAAAGAAGGGAATGGCTTCTACTTTTAAGGACACTTGCATCGCTCAGAACTTAGTCTCCTGTTACACCGTTTCGCAAGAAAGCCTAGAAAATATAGTCTTCATTCTAGGCAGACACTTTCCCAGCTAAGCACAGAGTTCTGTTAATCTAGGAAGGAAGGAGGGAAGAGAGGGAGGGAGGGAGGAGGGAGGGAGGAAGGAAGGAAGCAAGCAAGCAAGGAAGGAAGGGAGAGAGGGAAAGACAGAGGAAGGCCACTGAGAGACAACTTGCAGTCTCTGCCGTACCATCGAACTACTATGAATCATTTAGTGCGAGATACTGTTGATGGCAGGACATGCTCTTTGTGGATGTGGATGGGAGGGAAGCAGAAAAAAATTGCTGAAAAGCACTGACCTCTAGGAGGAAGGAAATTAAAACAACTTACTGAAGGACATACAAATTAACTCAACTTTTTACAGGGCACTTTGGCAAGAAAATAAAGTGCACAAATGAGATTTATATACAAGAATGTTTAGCACAGTTTATAATAGGAAAAATGGAAACACCCTGTCTCATCAGCAGGGGTTAAAAATTAAATTAGAGTACACCCCTATAAATAACTCTTATGATACCATGATAGAATATAAGGCAGATCTTTTTTTATTGATGGGGAAATAAACATATGGAATATAATCGAGTTAACAGGTATGTATAATTTGCTTTTATCTTCGTAAGAAAATAGAGACTAAATACAATAATAACAGGAAGCACTTACATAGCACTTACTGTGTATCAGGCACTATTCTAAGCATGTTGTGTACATTAGCTCATTGTAACCCTCACACCAACCTTATGAAGTACGTATTCTTACTGCCCCTATTTTGCAGATGAGGACAGTGGGACACAGAAAAGCCAAGTACTTACCCAAGATCACACAGCTAACATATGTTGAGTCAGAATTTGAAGTCAGGCAGCCTGGATCCAAGAAAATGAGTGCTTGACCACTATACATACACTGACTCAATATCACTATACATACTAACTACATACATTTACACAAATATTCATGCTGAGATCAATACATACGTAAAGGAAAACTGATAATTAGAAAATTTTAACTTCGTGTACTATTTGACCCTCCCCTGACTTCCTTCAATCCTTACTTCTCTCTGTCTCAAACTTCTTCATCTCCAAGTCCCTCCAACTCAACCTTACAAGAGCTATCTACTAATTTCTGTGAAAGGTGTTAACTAATTATAAAGCTGTAATTTACATTTTAATAGGTAACTCTTCAAAATCAAAGCAATTTTACAATCCAAAAGAATGAAGCTATAATAGTAGAGTGATAAGTGGTGAGGTTTGCATTTTGGGGAAAGAGGACCTGACTAAAATTCATTAAAATGAATGACCATATACTCTCAAATTACCTGTATATGTATACATGAGTGCATGTGTTTGTAATTTGTGTGTGTTGTTAATATGATTTTGAAATTAGAAATGAAAACTGTGCTTTCACATTTTGTTTATTTAGTAACAAAAGCCCTAATAAAAATGGGAACTTGGGGAACCAGGGTTCTCACTGTAGGGGAAGAAAGATACAAAAAGGGAAGGGGTAAAGGCAAAGAAGAACCGTGTGAAATTGGCTCAGAATTAGAGATATCCCTATGTATTGATATGAATCATGATTTAATATATATAATTGAACTATAAGAATTGCATTCCCTCCCTCTACCCCCCCCCCAAAAAAAAGCCTATAAGCAGTGACACTTTAGTGGCAATAGCAAACCAAGTACTCAGAATTTGTTTTCTACATGTCATTGCCCCCACTGGGGCGCCTGGGTGGCTCAGTCGTTAAGCGTCTGCCTTTGGCTCAGGTCAGGGTCCCAGGGTCCTGGGATCGGGCCCCTCATCGGGCTCCCTGCTCAGTGGGGAGACTGCTTCTCCCTCTCCCTCTGCTGCTCCCCCCTGCTCTAGCAAATGAATAAACAAAAAATCTTTAAAAAAATAAATATCATTCCCCACTAAAAAGGGACTGAGGCTCCTTGGGGGAAACTGCTAATTCTAAGGCTGGAGCAGAGACTGTACTGGAACCTGGAATATCTTGTTATGTCAGAAAGTAAGGAAGAGCTCAAGGAATTATGGGATATGTTCAAAAGATCACAGCCCTCACCTGAGGGATTCTTCATAGCCACATCTGGGACAAACTGAGTATCAAACATGAAAAATGAATACTACTATAACCTATTGAATAAAATAAATTTATTCTGATAGGAAAGAAGGAAGCAAGGAAGGAAGAAAGCAAGGAAGGAAGGGAGGGAAAGGAGAAAAGTTAGTCATGATCCTTTTTACAGTAGAATGCCAAGTAAATATAGAATGAATGACAGAAATGACTGTTTTTGCAACTAAGCTAGTAATAGCTGATTCAGTTAGGAATCAGCAATGGATGCAAAAACTCGGGAATGAAAGTTTCATGAGGAAAAGAACACAATCTCAAAGTATTTTCATAGAGAGTACTTAATAAATTTACGGCAATGGTGACTTTATAGTCGAGAAATGTAGTGGACCCCATATTAACCAAGTGATCAAAGTTAACAACACCAGTAATAAAGCATTGGTATCATGTACCTCTATCAGCGTGATGCACTGAGGAGGACACAGCCTCACTGATCCATTATTTCTGCCAGGAATGCAAAAATCTTAATCCAATCCTGAGAAAACACCAGACAAGTCCAAATTGAGCATCATTCCATAGAACAACTGGCCACACTCTAAAAATGTCAGCATCGTGAATGACAAGGGAAGACGGAGGCACTGTCCCGGATGAAGGAAGACCAAAGGGACATACGTGACGGTTAAATGCAGTATGGATCTTTGATCCCAGAGAAAAGACTGGTATGAAGGACATTACTGGGAATATTGGCGCTGTTTAAATATGGACAGTGTATTAGGTACTAGTATTTTACCAGTGTTAAAGTTCCTTAATTTAATCATTGTTCTGTGATTGTGTAAGAGGCTATCTCATTCTTAGGAAATACACACCAAATGTACAAGGGGAGAGGGGCATGACGGTTGAGAAAATAAGGAGAGCAACAAGGATAATAATGTGTGTGTACAGAGAGAAAAAAAGCCTGAAACAAAGCAAATAAGCCAATGAGGCTAAATGTTAGTTTATGTACCCAGGTGAAGGATATACGAGTGCTCTTTGGATTTTTCTTTCACCTCTTCTGTTATTTTGAAGATAATTCAAAATTTTAAAAATTTAAGAAGGGAATGTCCTGTATATCCTTACGGCGGAATATTGTTTAGCCATAAGAAGGAACGAAATACTGACACATAGGCTGAATGAACCTTGAAAACATTACACAAAGGGAAAGAAGCCCATCACAAAAGGCAATATATTGTATGATTCCAGTTCTATAAAATGAAATGTCCAGAGAGGACAAATGCACAGAGACAGAAAGTAGATTAGTAGTGGCCAGGGTCAGGGGGTGGGGAGAGGGGGAAAAAGGGAAGTTCGATACAGAGTGGCTGCTAACCACTACGGGGTTTCTCTTCGGGGTGATAAAAATGTTCTGGATTTAGATGTGGTAATGGTTGCACAGCTCTGAATGTATGAAAATATACGAAAAATGGAATAAAATACTATACACTGAATTGTACACATTACAACAGTGAATTTTTGGGATATGTAAGTTGTATCTCCATAAGAAAGTGTGGATGTACAAAGAAATGGGGGGACTCAAAGGAAGGTTAATGCACAAAGTTGTCATTACCTTGCCTTCTTTTTCTCTGCTCTTTCCCTCCCAACCCATATACAAACCAAAAAGGCTTAAAATTGGCACACTTTCTGTGTCTTAAAAGAGATTTCATAAAATGCCAATTGTTCCATATTTACAGTTTGTTGTTTTAACACCAAGATTTGTCATGTTTCTTAGGTAGTCCTGCTTTGCTGTGTTTCATTCACGAGTATGCACATATCTTGCTCATTCCCACATGCTCTTAAAAAATTTCTCAGGCACCCACAGTGTTGCAGTCTGCCTATGTTGGCAGTATTTACATCCTGAAAAAAATCTGCCTCTTTTCCCATTGCTGTAAGAAACAGAGCAAAACAAGGCAAAACTCCCACATTACTTTGCCATGTTGGTTTCATCAGCTGTCACATAAGAAGCATGTGATTCACCATCTTCAAAATCAGAGATCAGGGGCGCCTGGGTGGCTCAGTCATTAAGCATCTGCCTTCCGCTCAGGTCATGATCCTGGGTTCCTGTGACTGAGCCCCATGTGGGGCTCCTTGCTCAGTGGGAAGCCTGCTTCTGCCTCTCCATCTCCCCTGGTTGTGTTCCCTCTCTCCCTGTGTCTCTCTCTGTCAAATAAATAAAATCTTTTAAAATAAATAAATAAATAAACAGAATCAAAGATCAAAAACAGGTGCCTCCCCGGAGGCACCTCTACTTAACTTGAATGTTTTTAACCACACTGCCCCAGGAAAGGTAGCATGGACCTTCTTAATGATGGTTATATTAAACTAAAGTCTTTGGGTGTTGATTGCAAAAGATCTGTCAGGTTCATAGGACAATGATCAAGCCAGAGAGCTCCCCAGATGTTTGTTCCTTTCTTGATTTCCAAGCCTCCTTAACACTTTCAAAGAATTAGAAATGCCCTTTTAATCCTTTTCTTATTTATTTATTTGTTCATTTATTTATTTATTTGTTTTAAAGATTGACTGGTTGATTGAGAGAGAACATTGAGGCAGAGGGAGAAGCAGACTCCCTGCCAAGCAGAGCCCGGCACGGGGCTGGATCCCAGGACCCAGGACCTGAGCAGAAGGCAGACGCTCAACCAACTAAGCCACCCAGGCACCTCTCCTTTTTATTTTTCAATAATATTCCTCTGATGGAAATATTTGGAAAATAAATCTTAGCTGAAATAATAGATATTTCAGAATGTACTAATGTAAATTATGTATGGATCTGAAATTCAGCTAAAAGAATCTATTGCTTAGCAGACTACCCTGAACAAGAGTAGCTAATTATCTCTTTTTTTTCCACCAGCTTTAGAGTAGTTAATACATCTTAAATAAATAATGGACAAACACAATTATGAAATGTTATTAAGGCTTTGACGTTGAATTCTTTGCAAGAGGTAATTCATTCATTTGTTCAAAAATTAATGTTTTTTTGGTTTGTTTTTAGATTTATTTATTTATTTTAAGGGAGAGACAGATAGTGGGGTGGGGAAGCAGAGGGAGAGGGAGAGAGAATCTCAAGCACACTGCCAGCTGAGCGCAGAGCCTGATCTCGTGACCCTGAGATCAGGACCTGAGCTGAACCCAAGAGTTGAGCCCTTCACTGACTGCGCCAGACGCCCCACCAAAAAATAGTGTTTATTGAGCACGTGATATATGCTAGACAAAAATAAGCAAAAATCAACACAACCCTTGCTCTCATGAATTCTAGAATCTGGAGGTAAAGACAAAATTTGATCAGATATTCACAGAAATTAATATGTAATTTCAAACCGAGAGAAGGAAAGGAACATGAGAACATGGAGCCTGAGGCAGGCAGACTAGAAGGAGGCTTCCCTGAGGAGATGTATACTTGAGACAAACACTTCAAGAAAAAAAAAGTAGAATTTGAGTTAATTGGGCTAGGACCAGGGAGAAGAGCACTCCCCAAAGAGGAAACATTTGCAAACCCCCCATGGCAGGAGAGTGTTGGAGGACATTTTTAAAAGGCTAGTGAGCTTCAAGAGCAAGGGAAGTGGTAGAGAATGAGGCTGGAGAAGTCAGTGGAAATCATATTACATAAGCTTTATAGTCTATCTTAAAAAAAAAAAACAAACTAGTCTTAATTATAATAGCAGTGGGAAGCCATTGAGCAGTTTAATGTAAAGTGATGACAGGATGATTTCTGTGTTTTAAAAAGAGCACTCCACACTCTGGAAAATAGTTTGGCAGTTACTTTCAAACTAAAAATGGACTTACCATACGACCCAGCAATTGCATTCTTGGGCATTTATCCCAGAAAATGAAGACTTATTTTCACACAGGAATTTGTACATTAATGTTCATAAGGGTTCTATTCATACTAGCCAAAAATTAGAAACTACCATGTAGTCTTTCAGTGAGTGAATGCTTTTAACTGTGGTACATCCATACCACGGAATATCACTAAGTAGTTAAAAGGAACAACACATTGACACACACAATAACTTGGATGAAATACAAGGAAATTATGTTGTGTGGAGAGAAAAAACACCTCAAAAGAATACATACTGCAGGATTTCATGTGTGTAACCTTCATGAAATAACATAATTATAAAAATGCAGAAGAGATTAGTGGCTGCCCCTGATGGGTTAGGGATGAAGGAGCGGGTGGATGTGGCCATAAAAAGATAATACAAGAGAGTCTTGCTATCAGGGAGTCTTGTGGGGATGATACAGTTGTGGTATCTTAATTGTGGTGGTGGTTATACAAGGTGACACATGCGATAAAATTACATAAAGCTCTATACACACACACAAACGTACATACACACACCAGTGCATGCATAACTGGTAAATATGAATAAGCTCTATGGATTGTACCAATGTCAGTTTCTGGGTTTTGATATTATACTGTAGTTGTACATGATGTTGGCATTGGGGGAGGCCAAGGTAAGAATGCACAGGCCTTCCCTGTACCTCTTGTGAATCTAAAATTATTTCAAAATGAAAAGGAGCATTCTGGCTACCAAGTGGAAAATGGATTTGAATAGAGGTTAGGGTGAATGTGGGGGGAAACTACTGTGTGATTAGTGTATTAGTCTAGAAAAGAGATAAATGATTGTGGCTGGAATTGGGTGGTAACTGCAAGAATAGAGAATGAACACATCTGAGAAATATTTAGGATTTTGGAATTTATAAATTTTTGGAACTTACAAATTTATGGAATTTATAAAATTAATGGATGGGATGTAAGAGGTTAAACAGAATGACTTCAAGGGTATTTTGAAGTTAAACTTTGCCCCGTATTTCATTGCCTTGAAAATAAATATACATTTAGGACAAGATAGCAAAAATTTGGAAAACATCATTTTTTTTTTTTTTTTAAGAGAGCCTATTCCAGAACCAGAGGTGCTGTTGATAGGAGGTCACTTAGGGAGCTTTCCTAGGTTAAAGTGCACGCGAGCATTGTGTGAATAATCAATCTGTTGCCTCTCAACCCCGCTTTATCCTTCACTGCCTACTCTGCAAAAATTAAGATAGACCCCTTAAATATTCTTCCTTGGCCAGCTAGCATGATGTTATACTTTGTCACAGCGGGTGCAGGAGGAAGGGGTTTTCCTTCCTGTTACAGTTGCTCCTCTTGGTGGGCTTCTGCAGCACCCATGTCTTCTCCAGTGTCCAGCTTCTGTAGTGCTGGCAACTTATCCAGGGCCAGACTCCTGCAATACACGCAGTACCCGAGCCAACAGCTTCCTCTGGCACTCTCCGATAAGGTCAGAATCTCAGCCTGGAGAGGGAGGGCCCTCTCCTTTGGGTGCTCCATCTCAGCCTTAAGGGGAGTGGCTCCTCCTCATACCTGCTTTTCCCACTTTTTTTTTAATTATGTATTTTTTTTAAGTAATCTCTGCACCCAATGTGAGGCTCGAACGCAGGACCCTGAGATCAAGAGTCACATGCTCTACCGTTGGAGCCAGCCAGGTGCCCCTGCTTTTCCCAGATTCTTTAGCCTTCTTTAGACTTCTTATTATCCAATCCCTCCCTACGGCAATCTCCTGCTGTAGTTAATAGTTTTTTATGGTAAACTTAACCCTATTCAAATTACTGTGTGGTTCTGTGTCTGGATTGAAGCCTGACTCAGAAAGCCATCCCCCAAATTTTGCGGTTGTGATGCTCTCAATTTTGAGCTTTTAATGGCCCATCCATATTTGTCAATAAAGGGCTCCCGGTGGTTGACCAATGTATAGAGGTTGCTAAGCTGACCATGTTTATAACTATATCGTGAAAGGATTCAAACCAATGTTGCAAAACTCCCAAACACCTAGAATTGGGTTTTTTATTTCTATTCAATTTTAAACACATTTATGATTTTAAATGTTTGAAAATAAAACTTACAGGATTTTTTTTCTGAAAAAAAAGTTTACATGTAAATCTAAACCAACTTATATCAGTCTTTATACTTAAACACACCACTGTGTTACCTTCCACAATACAAACAGGCAAAGTTTGAGATGTAATATATTTAAGGCAAAAACTATAAATTCAACACTTCAAAATATGTGACACAGGAGTTTATTAGATTCCAGGCCAAGGATGGCTGCTGACCGAAATGATTACTTCTTTCTGTGGCATGTGATAATGTTGATTGTTTCTCTCTCTCTCTCTCTTTTTTTTCGATTGCCCTAACACTCCTGTTTTTTCATTTTTCATTCATTCTCAATTTCCTTTACAGGTTGCTCTATCTCTACCCATCCTTTAAAATGTCAGCGTTGGTGTGACTGGGTGGCTCAGTCGGTTAAGCATATCACTTTGGCTCAGGTCATGACCTCAGAGTCCTGGGATGGTCACTCCCCATCCCACTGCACACCTGCCTGAGGCAGTCAGGCTCAACGGGAAGTCTGCTTGTCCCTCTTCTCTCTCTGCCCCTCCTCCGTCCCACTCGCTCATGCTCTCTCTCTCAAATAAATAAAACCCAATAAAATAAAAATAAAAATAATAAAATATCAGTATTTCCCTGTATTCTGTCCTTGGCTCTCATTTCTCATTGATCCTGGGTAGTTTATCCACTTTTAGGTAATGCCTCCTTCATTTATATCTGCCGCCTAGGCCTGTCCCCTGAGCTCAAAAGTCAATTATGTGATCCAACCTCTAGTCTAGGAGTCAGCAGATTAATCTGTGGGCCAAATTCAGTACACTGCCTATTTTTATAAATAAAGTTTTATTGGAACACAGCCATACCCACTTGTTTACATATTGCCTATGACTGATTTCCTACTACAATGGCAGAGTTGAGTAGTTGTGACAGAGAACAGAGGGCCTGTGAAACTATAATATTTATTATCTGGCCCTCCACAGAAAAAGTTTGCTGACCCTAAGCTGTGCTTTCTATTGAGTTTTAGGCATGATTTAAACAGTGGGGTAAGCCCACCAACAATAGATTTCCCTGAATTTCTCTGTATGAAGGAGGGAGTAAAGATGAATTCTGGAATTCATAACCAAGCATCATGGATAAAGACTATAACAGCAAAGTGAAGGGATATTTTTGTTAGGATTCTGTCATACTGGAGGCATAAGGAATTATCATGCACAATTCTCATTGCTGTAGAATCACATAGAGAGCATTTACATTTCCAGACCTCATTCTCAACAATCCTGACTCAGTAAATCTCGGGAGGGGTTTGGGAATCTGAAATTTTAGAATGCCCTCCAAGTCTGGCATGTAGCAAGTAAGTAGTCAGAATTTGGAAGTCAAATCGATCTAAAACTCCATCACGGGGTAAGATGGTCTTTTTATTCTTGATGAATCATTAAAAAGAGGCCGATTTGTTTCTCTTGATTTACATATTATTTCTGAGTCTCTAGCTTTAGGGAATTACAATAAAGAATTCAAAATCTCTTTGCAATGATTTTACTCAACCACTCTCCTTGCACTAAGGTTTATATAAAGAAAACTCTACATTTCCATAATGCCTGATATTTCCAAAGTACATCTCTCAACAACCCTGTAAGGTATAGTGTAAGACCCAATTTGCTTTATCACAGAATTAGCTTAGGCTTTATCACACTCAACAAAACCCTGTCAATCCTGTCATCCCAGGGCCACTTCCAGTCTGTTTATTCACACATTCATTCAACAAACGACAAAAAATGTGAACACTTGCCAGTCAGTGTTAGGTACCAGAGGATACAGCAGTGAACTGGATAAAATTCCTGCCTGCACAGAGCTTACCTTCTAGCTGCTGGGAGGTGAGGTGCGGAGGAGGATGGGCTTCTCTCTCTTTTTTTTTTCAAAACTTACTAGAGGGTAAAATTTGTCCCCCCGACATACCCTATCCTTTTAAAGCTGATTCTGAGGCTATGGTGCTTGCCTGTTATGTAGTTGCTAAGACTATACATTGGCTTCATTTATATTTGTTTTTTTCTGATACTGTATGTGCAGTTGAGTGAGTTTTGAGTCTTGTCTCCGGAGGGATGAGACTCCTTTTGTTTGCGGTTAGTCCTCATATGAATGAGTGCTTTTCAGTGATTCTAACATCAAAATAAGCCCAGTGTCTCACCTGATTGAAGATTAGAGCCTGCACCTACAGATTCTCTTTAGTAGGATTACTGGAAAACCTAACCACAAACAGGGACAACAGTTTTGTGAAAGTGAGTCAAAGAATGTCAGAACTAGAAGAGACCTCAGAGATGCAGCCCGACTGCCTTCTAAAGATCATAATAAGTCTGAGACTCAGAGAGGTTATCTAGGTTGCTTCAGGTCACACAGCCCAACTGTGTGATGGGTGTGAATCAGTGACCAAATCCAATGTACAATCACACTGGGGTTCCTTCTCCTAAAATGTAACGTCTAAATCAGGTCCAGTCTTCTCACCGCTCCTACCCACCCTCCTCTCTTGTATTAAAGTCCTCATCGCTCTTTCTTGAAGAGTCAAGTCATTAAAACTTGAAGTTGGGGCATTCAACAAACAGGTGTCCAGACCACGGACACGGAGTCGGGGAACGTGGATCCCCACAAGCCGGCCGAGAACTCTCCAGCTCCCGCTTACAAAGTTTTCTCGGATCCTACGTTCCTCTTTCAGATCCCTGGCTGCGAGGCCAAGATGCCTGCTGTGGCCTCCGACCAAGTTCGCAGATGCCATTTCCTCGCAGGAGCGCGGCCGGACCTAGCCGGCCGCAAAGCCGGGCGTCCTCAGGCCTGGCGGGCGGCGGGGGAGGCCGGGCGCGGGGCTGGGCGGGGCGGCCCCTCGGCGCGCGACTGCCCGCCCCGGCTACGAGGGCCGCGGGCCCGCGAGTCCCGGCGCGGAGCGAGAGGCGCGCGCGGGCCGTGGGGGCTGGGCCGAGGCGGAGCGCGAGACAGCGGCGGCTGCAGGCGCCGCGGGACCAGGCAGCGGCCCCCGCCCCCCGAAGTCCGTCCCCGCGCGGGGCTGGGAAGCTCAGGGCGGGGAAGCCGCGGGGCCGCGCCACGTCCCTCGCCCGCCCCAGAGCGCGTTTTGCAGGCGGCTCCAGGCTGGGGGCTTTTGTGTCTGCGACTCGGGAGCGGCGAGAGCGCAGACCTCCTCCTCAGAGGGCGCTGTGAGTGCGCCGCCAGGGCCCGGCCGCCCGCCTCCTGCCTCCCCTGTCAGCGGCTCCCGAGGCGGCGGCGGCGGCGAAGAAGAAGAAGAAGAGGAAGGAGTGGGAGGAGGAGGAGGCGGCGGCGGCGGCGGCGGCGGCGGCGGTGCCCTCGTCCTCCGCACATGCCGGCCCCGGGCGGGGGGCCGCCCCCAGGCCGCGCTCCCGGCCGCCGCCGCTGAGCCCCGCCAGCCCCCGCTCGCCGCCCGGCCGCCCCGAGGCCTCGTCTTCCTCCCAAACTTTGCAAAGTCGGCCCGCGTCCCCGCCGCCCTCGGCCGCGCCTCGGCTCGGAGGCTCGCCTCGCAGCCGCAGCGGCCCCGCGAGGAGGAGGAGCCGCCGCCGCAGCATCAAAGAGACCGAATTCCCGCGGCCTGGGGGGGAGTCATGCTTTGCGGTCTGTAATGTCAGCAGAACAGGAGAAGGATCCCATTTCGCTGAAGAGAGTTCGAGGTAACCGGGAAAGGCACGGGATTGGGGGGATCGGGGTGAGTGGGGTGCGCGGGGGCCGCATGCCCGGCCGCTGGGAGGCCACGGGGCTCTGTCCGGGCCTAACTCCGCACAGCCCGCGCGTCCCGCCTGCGCCCCGGGGCCGAGGCTGCGGTTCGAGGCGCGCGGCCCCGGAGCCCGCTCGCCCCAGACACCCGCGCGGAGCCCTCGCCTCCTCGACTTTGTGTTAGGAGGCAGTTGAAGCCGCGCTCAGCATCCCTCCGTACCCCGCTCCTCTCCCACCTTAGCTCGTTCGCGAGACAGCACAATAGGCACCTCGAAGGGTGAGAAAGAAACACCCCCCGGCAGAGACCACGAACGATGCCCACCCCCCCAAAAAGTAAGTTGGACTGCTCAAGAGTTGACGCTTTGAGGAAGGTGTACCGGGCCTTCGCGTCTCTCCCAGCCCCCTTCCCACCTCAAAGGCAACAAATATACAGCTTATTTTGCTCGGGTTTAAGAGGAGACACTATATAAATTCAAAAGGCATTTTCTTTATTGCCTCGTGGATAAGAATCACATCACCTAAAATCAATTTTATACGTGATTGGTTTGCTGCTTCCTTGCACACTAGTTAGGAAATTTCTTGCTGCCTTACTATCCAAGAAAAATCGGAGGGAACGCTGTACCAGACAAAAGATAATGCATGTAAGTTCACAGATGACAAATACCGGCTGGAAATTTGGGGCATATCCTCCAGCTTTTATTTTCAGCTCTAAATAGGGTTAAGGCTGAAAGTCCCAAAGTTGAAATAATGCTGTTTGTTCATTAAGCAAATGTTTATTGAACATGTACTGTGTGCTATGCAATGTTCTTGGCACTGGGGTACAACAGTGAACAAAGCAGAAAGAGTCTTCACCTGGCAGGAGTTCACATTCTAAACAGATAATGAACAAAAGGTATAGAATGTCAAATAGTAAGTGCTCTGGAGATAAACAAAGCAGGTAAAGTGGTTAGGAAATACATAAGAGGTGGAGAGGTGTGGATTATGTGTAAGAGGACTCATGTGGAAGGTGATGTTTGAGCCAGGACCAAAGGAAGTGATAGACCAGAGCCATATAGATAGGTGTGGGAAGAGCAGTCTAGGAAGAGCAGTCTCAGCAAAAGGAACAGCAAGTGCAAAGGCCCTGGGTCTGGAATTTGCCTAGTGTATTCAAGCAACAGCGAAGAAATTATGGTAACCAGCAGAGAATGAGCAAAGGGAGAGTAGTATGAGCTGAGGAGAAAGATAGGGTGAGAAGAAGTGTGCGTGCGTGTGTGTGTGTGTGTGTGTATTTAAGATTTTATTGATTTGAGAGAAAGAGTGCATGTGCATGAGGGGAGGAGGGGCAGAAAGAGAGGGAGAAGCAGACTCCCTGCTGAGCAGGGGCTCAATCCCAGGACCCCAAGATCATGACCTGAGCCCAAGGCAGCCACTTAACTGACTGAGCCACCCAGGCGGCCCAAGAATTATATTTTTAACAGGGTTTCTTTGGCTGCTCTGTGGAGAGTAGACTATAGGGAACAAGGGCTGAGGCAGGGAAGCTAGTTAGGAGGCTATTGCAATAATCCTTTCATCCAAACAGGATAAAGTGCTTTATAAATCAGTAAGTAGTAAGGTAAATTTCCAATTGACTTAAGTGATGTAGAGATCAAGAACTGCAGTCATTCATCTGTGTTTTTGTTCCACGTGACTAGAGATTAAACCTAGAGAACTGGATTGTAACACTGTGACAATGTGGTATCCAAAAAACATCACTTGAATATTTAGGTAGAGATTGATTTTCTTAGCCATTTAAGCAAAAACATAATTTAGAGCAGAATATTGTTTTTAAGGCTTGATACCAGCATAGGTTTTCTATTTCGGCTTTCTTTTCTATTTGTAGTTTTCAGTTGCCAAACCCTTTAAGGAATAGACCTTCCTGAGATACAATTATTCCTCTGATATTCTTGCCGTATTAGTTTGCCTATTATTATAAATTACTTTGGGGTTGAAGGAAAAAGAGGGCTCTCAAGTTTATGCCTTTGAACTCAATTATCAGTCTTAATCAAATGTAATTTTGAATAAAATGGATGGGTATTTTATTGTAGGTCAAGAGCATAGATCTATCATTATTTTGTTCCAGCTACTGCTTTTAAGTTTGGTGGCTTAGCTGTTTGTAGTTGGCTCAGGTGTCAGCTCAAGAATATTCTGCGAGTTAGGTACCAGAATAAAAGGCAAAGAAAGCACTTTTTAAAATAAAAAGTCAATATGAGGAGGGGTTTTGTTGTGGCTATAACAATTTTTTCCATTTTATTTATTTATTTTTTTAAAAATTTTATTTTATTATATTGTGTTAATCACCATACATTACATCATTAGTTTTTGATGTAGTGTTCCATGATTCATTGTTTGCGTGCTCCATGCAGTATGTGCCCTCTTTAATACCCATCTCCAAGCTATAACAATTTTTAAAACATTTTTGGATTATTTTATAAAAGGTACCAGAATATCTGCATGAGTTCTTCTGAAGCACAGTTCTGCTGAACTTGACTGCTCTGCAACTTTTTGTTGTAATTTATATTCTAAGACTGCATGCAGGATGTGGTCTTTGCAGAACATAAACTGTGAGCAGTGCTTCTTAAACTGTTTCCCATCCACCCATGTATACAGACAGACTTTTAAGTAGTTATGTATTTATTTCGTATGTATTATAAAAAATATGTCATCAAACCTCTTGTTTAGGTTAAGGCCAATATACATACACACGGTTTCAATTTAAAGAAATTATTAAGCAAACAGTATTATAGATGGAACTCTGACATGGCAAAATTATGACAATGTGAATGACTAAGGACTTTATCAGTGGTATACTCTGTAGATCAAAAGTATCATATTCCCTGGGATATTTGTAAAAATGTAGGTTTCTGGGCCCACAGAATCAGGATTTCTGGGAGATTTCTCTACATCTTTAACAAGATCCCCCGTGTTCCTTATGCTTACTAAGGTTTGAGAACTGCTGGTAGATGTAGATTGAAAAGGTGAGTGGACCAGAGGAAGCTGATTTGTGGTCTTCTAAACGTGTCCTGATATTTTAATATTAGATTTAGAATTGCTACTTAGTGGCAAAGTATCTTACTCTTATTTTCTATCAGTTGTTACCATCCCCAGTCCCTCAGCCCTTGATTATAAGAAAGATCCATGAAGACAGGTACAGTATCTTGGTTATCTTTCTATTTCTCCCCTCATTGCTTTGCCTGCAGTAAATGCCAAATGAATGAATGAGTGAATACATGAAGTAACTCATTCATATGTTCATGCTGATTTTTGATTGTCTGTTCTCTTAGAATGTTACCTGTCATCCTTATTTTAACCAACATTCTCATTATCCAACATTCTTAGAACTCTTAGGTGTTGATCTGATCACAATATCCATTCATTTATTCAGCAAATATTTATTGAGCAGTCATAGCATCAGACAGTGGAAATATTGATTAAGAAGGCATAATTCTGTCTTCAAGAAATCTGTAGGATGCAGACAAATAAGTAGTTACAAACAGCATGAGAAGTGCTGTGATCCCCTACAGGAAATAATGGAACATATAACCTATCTTTAAGGGAATCAAGGAATGCCTCCTGGGGAAGGGTTCTAAGAAGCAGTGAGTGTTCCTTTGTGGAAATGATGTAGAAAGAGCAGCAAGGAGGATGGGGGATGAGAAAAAGGTCTAGTAAGTCGGCAGTGGTTTTAAGGAGGCACTTCTGGGTAATAAAGCATTCAATACATGTTTTTAAATAAGTACCATGTGCTAGGCACTTGATGTGGGAAGCGAGAGATGAGACAGAAAAGGTTTCTTTCTCAAAAGTCAGGTCTCTGCAGGTGAGAGAAGTGAAATAGCATTAAGGTTTGAACGAAATGGAGAGGTAGTCTTGGAGGAAAAAAAAGAGAGTGAAGAAAGAAATTTAGAGATAAAGAAGGAAGTTGAGCATTCATTCCAGATGAAGTGTTTTTAACCAGTTAGCTGGTTAAACACTGGAGAGATTGGGGTGTTTCAGAATGGGATAATAGCATAGAGGTATCATAAAAGTAGTAAAAGTAGACTTTACTAAAAAATGTAGGCCATGTAGAGTGAGTGTATGGAGGATTTGGATTAAGGTTGGAGAAGAAACGTAATTTATGTAGTCATAAAATGGAGAGGAAGAGCCAGTGGCTGTCTAAAGGAAAGATTTTAGGGGGTTTTGTTGTTTTATTTTTTAACTGGTACATATAAGGGCTAGGCAGATTATCAAGAAAGTAGTTTGTTTTTCAACACATTGCATGAATATCCCCCTGAGATGTTTGAGGGTGCACAATGGATATACATGGTGTGGAACTGAGGAAAGTGGGCTGAGCCAGAAATAGAGATATGGAAGTTCTCAGTAAACGAGTGAGTACTAATTGATACCTTGGGAGCAGATAGCTCACCCGGGAGAGTGAAAAGTGAGAAGAGAAAAGCATTGAGAAAAGCAACTTTAGGAATGCTGATACTTAGAAGACAAAAGGGAAGAGAGGACCCTGAAAAGCAGAATGTGAAGGAGTAGCCTGAGAGGTAGAAGAGAAGAACCAACAGAGAATAGTGTCACAGAAATATAAAAGGAAGAGCGGATTTATGAGGGGAAGATCAATGAACTTTGTTTTTAGCCTGTTGATGGAAATGTATCTATCTGTGAGATGTCCAGTGTGCTCTTTCTCCCACATTCCCTGTCTTGGCGAACATCATTTATCCAGTGACCCAAACCCATCTCCCATTCCCACCCAACACGTGCCCAAAGTCCTAGAATATGTCTCCTTTGCATGTTTTGAACCCACCATCTCCTTGGCCCTTCTATAACCACTTCTTTAGTTCAGACTTTATCTTTTTGATTATTATCATAGGCCTTTCACTGGTTTCCTGGCCTTCTGTTTTGTCCCTCTGAATCTATTTTCCACATTGCTACTGCTGGTGATAAATAACTACCATCTATTGAGTACTTACCAAGCAGTTTGTTAATTGTTTTAAATGGATATCTTGTTTAATCCTCTCGAGAACCCTTTGAGTTAGTTGTTGTTATTACCATTCTAGGTTTATAGTTGACGAACTGATGCTCAGAGAGGTCAAGTACTACGTGGTTAAATAACATTCAAGTTTACCCAGCTAGTAAGTGACAAAGCTAGAGCTAAACTCTAGGGCTGAAAGTCTTAGTTACTGTGTTCCATGGCCAGTGTGCTCCAAAACACAGTTCAGTCATGTTACTCTTTTCTTTTGTAAAATTCTTTAGTGCTTCCCCATTATCTTTGGATAAAAATCCAACTTTCTTATATTGGTTCTTTTTGGTCCGGGCCTACCCCTTAGTTCTCCATCCTTCATATTCCAGGAAACACTCTCCTGTGTCCAGGTCTGAGATAATCACGTTTCCTTTCTAGATGTTGTCATGGCTTCTCTTGCCTTTAAACCTTTCTTTGCACATTCTGTCCCTTCTGTTAGGCTTGCCCTCTTTTTTCCCCTCCTTTGGTAGGATACTCATCCTCATGGCATCAACTTTGTTGAAACCTCCCAGGA
The DNA here is from genome assembly GCF_003265705.2 of Callorhinus ursinus. Classification (NCBI taxonomy): domain Eukaryota; kingdom Metazoa; phylum Chordata; class Mammalia; order Carnivora; family Otariidae; genus Callorhinus; species Callorhinus ursinus. Next base: position 21,460,374 of record NW_027397087.1, on the reverse strand, counting down.
TGTGTTTCGGGATACTCCTCCCTCAGTCAAAATTAGATGGGACATCCGTATGTTCCCTCAACATCCTGTGCTCATGTCTATCATGATATTTATCGCATTCAATTTAAGAATTTCAAAAAAAGAAAGACAAAATTTTTCTCTAGATTATGGGATCCTTATAGGGAGGAATTATTATTTTTATTTGTGTACTTAAATAAGCTCAACAGATGTTTCTGAAATCTAATTTGATGAGTGTTAACAAAGAGGTGTCAATAACTTCGGTAATTTAGTCTTCCTAGTTTGCTTTCCCCAGAAGTGGGGAGGAGTTATCTCTTGGGAAGATTACACAGTTCTCTCTTCTAACAGTCTTATTCCAGGCAATTTAAGGGGTCTAAGTCATCTTTACCTTCAAGGCATCCCTAATGTATGGTCAAGAGTGATTTCAGGTCTCCCTTCCTATTCCCAGTCTCTATAGACCTGTTAATAGCAATGTTGAGAAATAGTACGGCATTTGTCTCTGGAGCCCAGCTGCTGGGATCTTAACCCATTTCTACTGTTTACTATCTGTGTGGTCCTTGGCAAGTTACTTAACCTCTCTGTACATAAATTTCCTCATGCAAAGCGAGAATAATACTTGTATTTATCTCATAGAGTTCTTTAAAGGATTAAATGTGTTAATACATATAAAGCACTTAAAACAGTACCTGGTACATTCTTAAGTTATCTGTTTACTTTTAAAATCAGAAATGGAATATACATTCTAAAATGCAAGTAATGTGATCGACGTTCACTTTTAGGTATTTAATCAATTAATAAGTAAAAGCATATTTTTTCTTGTTTTGATTGGGAGTGGATATGAACTGAACAGAAATAAAGGTTCTCTCCCTTTATGGAAAAGACAATGAACCAAAAAAATTATAAAAGCAGAAACCCCTCATATTTCACAATTTTGCTGAGACAGGTACAAGCTGTTTATTACATGATTTTTATGAAATTTGCAGTTTTGTTCTCCTTTATTTCTGAAGTTTTTTGTTTAAAAATTTGGTTGACTTTGTTACTAAAATAAGTTTATTATTTGAGGCATTATTATATAGAGTCAGCTTCACACATGAATGCCATCCACCCACCCTCCTATAAGCTTTACGTTTGTTAGCAACTTTAAACCTCATGCACCTCAGTAATAAAAAGATCATTAGCCTGGGGGAGAACAGCTGGTACAAGAATCACAAATATTTGAAACCTTAAATCACAGATGTTGAGGGTTTTCAGAATTTAATATTTATTACATGCCCAGATTGATCTAGGTTCTGGGCATCACATGGCAGACACTTTCTGCCTTGCATTCTAAAAGAGTATAATGGCATTTTCATTTCAGTCATATAAGGCCATTTGTTATAATACTGTATTGACATATTAATTCATAATATTGCCATTCAGTGGTAGAGACCAGTGTTAATAGAAGTACATTTCAGGTGAAGGCAAAGCTGTTAGCTAAGATGTTCACATCCGTAGTAAATGATAGAATAAACTGACATTATATCCCAGACTTCTGTGCTATTATGAAAAACTGATATTTGTCCACTGAATGTGTTGACAGTGCTTGATACTGGATTTTTTGATAGGGTGTTAAATACTATAGAAACTGAAATGAAGTGAGATTATGGTATAGTTTAGTCTAAAGGAAAGCAAAATGAAAACTAATATTTGAGTGTCCACTGTGTGCCAGGCAGTATATTTAAGCACTGCCCTAGTCAGTTCAGGCTGCTGTAACAGAATACCATAGACTGGGTGGCTTATAAACAATAGCAATTTATTTGGCACAATTCTGGAGGCTAGAAAGTCCAAGATCAAGGTGTCAGCAGATTTTGTATCTGGTGAGGGCCTGCTTCCTGGGCAGTCTTCTTATTGTGTTATAACATGTGGAAGGGCCAAGGGAGCTCTCCCAGGTCTGTTTTATAGGGACACCAATTCCATTCATGAGGGCACGGTCTAATCATCTCCCACAGCCGCTCCTCCAAAGTACCATCAAACTGGGGATTAGGATTTCAACAAGTAAATTTTGGGAGGGACACAGACTCTGTTTGTGTCATTGAATCAGCATAGTAATTAGAATGCATACTTACTTGAACTACTCTTGAAGCAAAGCTGTTTTTGAAGGAAACAAAATGTAAATATTATTAAAAATTTTATTGAAGTAGAGTTGACACACAGTGTCACATTAGTTTCAGGTGTACAACATAAACTTTGTTACACTCTGCTCACCACATGTAGCTACCATCTGTGGCGGTGTAGTGCTGTTACAATACTCTTGTTGACTCCATTCCCTGTGCTGTACCTTTTATCTCCCTGACTGACTCATTCCCTACCTGGAAGCCTGAATCTCCCACTCCCCTTCGCCCACTTTTCCCTTCCTCTCACGCCCTCCCTCTGCCAACCACCGGTTTGTTCTCTATTTATGGGTCTGTTCCTGCTTTTCTTGTTTGTTTTGTTTTTTAGATTCCACATAAAAGTGAAATCACATGGTATTTGCTTTTTTCTGTCTGGCTTATTTTACTTAGTATAATGCCCTCTAGGTCCACACATGCTGTCCTAAATGGCAAGATCTCATTCTTTTTTATGGCTGAGTGATATTCCAGAGTGGGGTGTGTGTGTGTGTGTGTCCGTGTGTCCCATCTTTATGCATTCATCCAGCAGCGGACACTTAGGTTGCTTCTGTATCTTGGCTATTGTAAATAATGCTGCAATAAACATAGGGGCACATATGTTTTCTGTGTGGTCTCTTATATTGTGCAGAAGCTGTTCAGTCAGCCCTCAGTTGTTCTTCAAAAGGAGTTGCTCAGTAAATAGGTGTAATTTGGTGTGTGCATGAAGGAGGTGAGTTCAGGGTCTTCCTACATCACCATCTTGGATTGGGACCCCATTATAAAATATATTAAAATAATACAGTCACATTATTTATGAGAACAGTCAATATCCAAACCAAACCATTATTGTAAATAAAGTGAAGTTAAAAAATGAAAATTTAAATGACATAAGAGGCATGCCACTATCTAGTGCAGAGAACAATGCCCTCACTTCCTGTTTAAGGACTTGGAGGCTGAAGTAGATTCTTTAATAGAAGAAATAAAAAGGTGGTATATATATAATACATAATGTAATTAGAACAAAAAAATACATAAAAGTCCCAGAGCAAATAATCCACAGTTTACAAAAACAAAAAGTACTTACAGATAGAAAAAATAATTTTATATTGTGGCTCAGTTGGTTAAGCGACTGTCTTCGGCTCAGGTCATGATCCTGGAGTCCCTGGATCGAGTCCCGCATCGGGCTCCCTGCTTGGCAGGGAGTCTGCTTCTCCCTCTGACCCTCCCCCCATCTCATGTGCTTTCTCTCTCATTCTCTCTGTCTCTCAAATAAATAAATAAAAAAAAAATCTTTTAAAAAAAAACAAATAGATTTCATATAAAAAATCTTTAATTTGTAGATTCTTTAGATGAGAAAATATTGCCTTGTTTAATAGATGAGACTCTTCAGTAAGACTGTGAAGAGACACATATTTCAACTTCCAGCTCCAGATAAGGGTTAAAGGGTAAAGGAGAGATAAGAGAATTATTTTGTTTGAGATTGAGTGGCATAATGTAGGGTGATAATATCTAGAGAGATAAAATTTCTTTGCTTTCTTAAGATGAGCGAGGCCTCTTGTTCCATTTTTGTCATCACCCTTTCCCACACCTGTTCCCCTTGTGCATTCAGAGGTCACTCAGGAGGTAGGAGTGCAGAGATGAGATAATCGGAGGGGGAGAAGAACCAGGAGAGACTACGGACTCTGAAAAACAAACTGAGGGTTCTAGAGGGGAGGAGCGTAGGGGGATGGGTTAGCCTGGTGATGGGTATTGAGGAGGGCACGTTCTGCGTGGAGCACTGGGTGTTATGAACAAACAATGAATCATGGAACACTGCATCAAAAACTAATGATGTAATATATGGTGATTAACATAACAATAAAAAATTTAAAAAAAACTAATGATGTATGGTGATTAACATAACAAAATAAAAAAAAGTTAAAAAAATAAAACTTACAAGAAAAATAAAGAAAGAAATTCCAGTATTAACAGATTAAAAGTATCACAGTGGCCAGTGTTAACAATGAGCTTTGACAGTTTCCTTTTTCTTGGTTCTCTGCCCCATGGCTCTCAGCTCCTGACTGAGCAGTCATGGTTTACCTCGCAGAGCTAGCGGCAGGTACATAGAGCAGCTGGAGAGAAGCTTTGGTACCAAAAGTTCTTAGGGTAACCTAAATGACTAGCTCTGTAACCACTACTTTCCCGTTCCCTGGATTCTGACCTTTCACTTTATTTTTAAAGAGTGAGAATCATGGAAATTCTTGGTAGCTTGTATTCTAATTAGCCCTGATGTTTGTGATTCTGATCTAACATAATGATTACCTCACAGAGAAGAACCACCAGTATTGCAGGTAGCAGCAGGAAGGACCCAGGTAAGGCCAAGAGTCAGAACCATTGAAGATGTTATATAGTTAACTCTTTAGATGAACAACAAATGGAGCAATAGACATCAGTGGAACTTGAAGATTTGCTTTATGGAGGGAAATGTTAGACTCTTAAATAAAAAATTAATACCATGAAAGTCAGTTTCTAAAAAGAATTTAAGGTGGTTTTACTCACAGATTACTTGAAAATAATGTTTATTTAAATAGCTGTAAATGTCAGAGCCTTGCCTTATAGTGAATACAAGCAGTTGTTATTAAATTTTTGGAAAGTGAACAGAGATGTACATACCGTTAATTAAGAGTACTTTTTGTCCATCTTTAAATTACAGCATTTTAATTGTAAAATTATAATTATTCAGTATTCTTTTTTTTTAAAGATTTTATTTATTTATTCATGAAAGACAGAGAGAGAGACAGAGAGAGAGAGAGAGAGAGGCAGAGGGAGAAGCAGGCTCCCAAAGAGCAGGGAGCCCGATGCGGGACTCGATCCCAGGACCCTGGGATCATGACCTGAGCCGAAGGCAGACGCTTAACCATCTGAGCCACCCAGGCGCCCAATTATTCAGTATTCTTAACGCTATGAGTGGGAATTTATATCTTCTAGATTGGAGATTAGAGATTAATTTATTAATAATTGTTTTTATTTTTAGGAATTACATTTTTCTTTTTATATTTTTGTTATAAGGAAATATCCATGACAGATGTTAGGAAATACAGGAATTTGTTGTTTGGTACCTTTGTTTATTTGTATAACCACTTTATTATTTGACCTCTAAAATCATTGCTATTTCTTTTTCCCTACCACACATCAAAATTTCTAGGTATTCATATTTGAGAACAACACATTTCTCTGCTCAGCATGTCAGTATATATACTGTTAAGGAAAAGTGTGTATGACTTGTTAATATGGAATCATCAGTTCATTTTATATGGGCTACTGAATAGTTACAAATTAGTAATAGATTCAATCATTCCTGAACCATCAGATTTTGAATCAATGACTTTGAGGGGTGGACTGGATCTCACTATTAGTTCTTTACTTACCATCTACTGAAATGAGATTACTACCACATCAAAGAATTTAAAAATAGGAGTTCCTTTAATTTGAACCAGAAGTTTTCATTTTTGTCTTTTGTGGTCCACTGAAGAAGACAGTATGTGTATAAGATTTTAGGGAGGCAAACTAGTATCTTAGAAGTATATAAATCTAGTTTTACCCAAACAATCAAAAGAAAAATAGATAAATTGGAGTTCATCAAAATTAAAAACGTGTCAAAGGACACTATCAAAGTGAAAAGACATCCCACAGACTAGAAGAAAATATTTGAAAATCTTATAACTGGTAACAGTCTAGTATCCAGAATATATATAGAATTCTTACAACTTAACAAAAAAGATAAACAACTTAACTAAAAAATAGACAAATGACTGGAATAGGCATTTCTTCAAAGAAAAAATATATGTAGATCAATAAGCATATGAAAAGGTGTTCAAAACCATTAGTAATTTTGAATATGCTGATTAAAACCACAATGAGATACCAGTTTATACTTTCTAGAATTCTAGGCTACATTGAAAATACAAACAGAGGAGAGTCAGTCAGTTGAGCATCTGACTCTTGGTTTCTAGTCAGGTCACGATCTCAGAGTCGTGAGATTCTGCCCTGTGTCAGGCCCCACACTTAATGGGGAGTCTACTTTGGCTTCTCTCCCTCTCTCTCTGCCCATACCCCTGCTCTCTCTCGCTCTAAAATAAATCTTTAAAAAAATTTAAAAAGAAACAAAATAAATGTTGGGGAGGATGTGAAGAAATTGGAACCCTCGGACTTAGCAGGCAGGAATGTAGAATGGTGCAGCCACTATAGAAAGCAGTTGGGCAGTTCCTCAAAACGTTAAACTTAAGAGATACCATATTGCCCAGTGATTCTGTTACCAGATAATATACCCAAGAGAATTGAAAACATATGTTTATATAAAAACTTGTCCATAAATATTCATAGCAGCATTATTCTTAGTAGCCAAAAAGTAAAACTCAAATTCTTCACCAGCTGATCAATGGATAAATATAATGTGGTATATCCATACAATGGAATATTATTCGGCTATAAAAAGGAAATAATACATACGATAGCATGGATAAGCTTGAAAACGTTACTCTAGTGTAAGTGAAACAAGACACAAAAAGCCACATATTGTATGATTCCATTTCTATAAGGAATACAAAAATAGGTATAAGTAGATTCATGACTGCTAGGGCCTGGGGGACTGGGAAATGACTGCTAATGAGTATATGATGGGGTGATGATAATGTTCTGGCATTAAATAGTGGTAATGGTTGTACAACTTTGCCAATATCCTCAAAAACTTAAAAGCAAAAGGAAACAAAATGCTGATTTTAGATTTCCGTGCTGCTTTTTACCAGTGGTATGACTCCTTTGCATTCTGTTTCTTTTTCTTTCTTTAAAAAGTGGAGATGACTTACCTACCTCTTAGGCTGTTAATGAAGATTGAACTGAAAGAACATAGATACAGTCAGATACAGACTTCTAAGTTAAGATGGTAGAACAAAACTACAGAATCTCTTTTTAAATTCCAAGTGAAATGAACCAAAGCCATTTTTGAAAAAGAGCAAAAATGTGCAGCAATAGTGGCAAACAAAGGAGGTGGCACAGCCCAATAACATAATTCTGAAACGGTGCAAAATGCACTGTCTTAGGTTCTAAGACAACCTCTGCCCTTGAAAACTATTAGTGATTTATAGAATTTTAAGAATTCTTACTAATAACCCCAAGTCTGGAGAGAAGGAAATTAAGTGACTATTCTTTGTCTTCTCATTCTTTTGAGTAAGAAAAAAGTGAATGAAACAAAAAGTTAAAAAAAAAAAAAAGAGGACTGTCTTTGACAGAAAAGAAGTCTCCAGGGATACAAACTCAATCAGGGAACACAGGAAACCTCCCATGTGAGTGGGTTACTACACCCCCTGACTAGGTAGACATGCCTTTAACAAAATGTCAGAATTAAAAACCTGGATGTTCCATGGAAACACAAGAGGTTAATCTTACTAATATAGGCAAGTGTTCAAAAGAGATAATAGCATTTCCAGTCACACGAAAATGGTAACATTTGTATAAAAGTGAGTAAGTTGGCTTTACTTCATGAATGTCAGTTTTGAGTTGAACATTAAAATAATTTAAAGGGGAAAAAACTCACATGATTATCTCAATAGATAAAGCATATTGCCTAAACCAAGTAATCTTAGATATGAAAAAAAGAGAGTCAGAAAGTCACCCATATTAAGTCAGAGCAAATAAAAGATCTAGACAGAATTGCAAGATAAAAATAAAAGCATAACTATGCAAACATACTATAGCAAACTAATGAATTAACAAAAAAGAAAAAGCAGAAGGAAAAGAAAGAGCATGCAGAAGATGAAGACCCATAACCTAAAAGATAGAAGGAAAGATTTCACATGTACGTCAACTGGTAGACCTTAATGAAAAAACAAAACAAAAATAAAAGCAAGAGTTCAAAGACAGGATGATTAATACAACAAAAGCTAACTAATAGATATGGTGCTAAAAATTTTTCTAGCATAATGATAACTAGTGCCCCCAAAATAGAGTACTCAACAAAGAGCAGAAAAAGTATTCAAAGATGTGATAAAAGAAAATTTAGCTGAAATAAAGAATTGAATCAGAGATAGAAAAAGTAGATGGATGGAAATGGGATGGAAAAAGTAGAATAAGATATGATACCATATTATCTTAAACATTCAAAGTTCAATGAATGCTATCTAAAATTGAGAAAAGAAAAGACATATATTTTTCAAACTTAATGTTTTCCTTGATGTCTTTTCTTAGAGGATTCTTTCCAAAAACTTCTCTTATGGTAAAGAAATATTTACCATATTCTATAGTTTAATTCATTTTTTTTCCTTTATTACATTATAATAAAGTTAAAATTTAATGTTTTTATTTAAAAATAGTATCTCATCTTTGTAAAGGTATTACTATTGCTCTGTATTCATGGAAGAAGTAGGTAGGTAGGTAATAAGCTTAGATGTGTGGAATGACGTTAACTTAGTAGTAATGACAGTTTCTGGCTGGTGGCACTTGAGATATGTATCAGTCAGGGTCTAGTCAGAGATAGAAACCATACCAGTTATTTTTAATAGAAAGAATTTAGTATAAGGTATTGTTAACAGACATTAAACTAGTGACAAAATAGGATACTAAAGTTTTCACAGAGGTATCGACTGTGGGAAGCAACTACCATTCCTGAGGCCACAGGAGAGAAGTTGGAATTATTAGAATATATAAATTCACAGGAGGGGCCCTGTGGAGTTTAAACTCGGATCTCTGAGGAGGTGCTGCTTATTCTAAATGCCTCTGGACTTTGAGGGTGGACCCCGTGGGCCTGGGACTCAAATGTCTGGTGCTAATGTGTCTGAGGAGGGCACAAAAAGGCTGTTTGGGATAATAAGTGAGGTAAAAAACAATGTAATTTTGTTCTAGATGGCTAGCCAGAACAGGGACTACCTTTCCAATTATTAGAAATGTTCCTCTGTGTCTCTCAATATAGAACTTTTGAAGGTTTTTATTCATACTGATCTTGTGCATTTTTAAAATTTATTTCTAGCTATTTTAGTTTAGTTTTTGTTCCTATAAATGAAAACTTTTCTTCTACTCTATCTTTTGACTGGTTTTAGTTTGTGTATAAAAAAGCTTCTTATGTTTAAATATTAATTTAACACCCAAAATCCTTACTGAATTTTGTTAACGTTTGTCAGTTTTTTACCTTCATAGTATATACGTTTCTCTGAATAGCTCTTAGAGATATATCTGCTTTGCATTTTGTTAGGTGGGGGTCTTTGTCCAACACACTGATTTCTCTTTATTGTCAAGTACCATTTCTTTTCCTGAACTATTACTGTAAAAGAGTGATCTCCCTGCTTCTACCCCTGTCCCGTCATCAATTCATTCTCAACACAGCTGCTAATATAATACTTCTAAAACTTAAATCATATCACTTTCCTGCTCAAAACCCTTAAATGATCATCCACTGTTCTTCAGATAAAATTCAGATTCCTTAGCATAAACTACAAGGCTTTGTGTCTTAGTCTGCTTGGGCTGCAAGAACAAAGTATCTTAGACTGGGTGGCTTAAACAACAGAAACTTATTTTCCCACAGTTTGGAGGCTGGGACGTCCAAGATTAAGGTGCTAGCCAATTCACTTCCTGGTGAGTGCTCTCTAGTTTGCAGATGCCCACCTTCTCGCCTGTGTCCTCACATGGCCTTTCCTGTGTTTGTACTCGGGTGGCGGGGGGGGGGGGGAGTGGAGAACACACTCTTCTTTCTCCTAAGGCCACTAATCACATCATAAGGGCCTGACCCTCATGACTTGATGTAATCTTCATTACCTCCCAAGGGCCCTACATTCAAATACCATCATACTGTGGGATAGGGCTTCAAAATAAGAATTTTGAGGGGACACATTTAGTCCATACTGCTCTAAATGATCTGGTCCCTGCCTATCTCTTTAAACTCTTCTAGTGGCACTTTCCAGAGTCCCTTAACACACTGGCCTCTTTTAAATTTCTCAAACATATCGGGCTTCTTTCTACTTAAGAATCTTTACACATGCTGTTCTCTGCCTAGAGGCTCTTCCTTATGCTGTTTACATGAAAGGTTTGTTATCCTCCTGTCAGTCTCAGTTTATTTATTTTATTTTATTTTTTTTATCCTGTAGGTCTCGGTTTAAATACCCCTTTTCTCAGAATCCACATGTGTGAGTAGGTCTCCTCTAATTGTCAACTCACTGAACTTATTTATTAATCTATTACAAATGTGTATCTATGTATGTGTACATAATTTTATTCTGTCTACTCTTGTAATAATCAGAATCCTCCATAATAAAAAGTGTTTTTGTAATGGAAAAAAATTCTGATAAACGTTCAAGCTTTTGCTTTTGTTTGTTCATATACTGTTGAGAAAATAATACATACGTTGTTGTACTTTGACCATACCTTTAAGAATTTAAAGGCTACATACCTTTTAATACCATAATTCCAGTTCTAAGAATGATTTGTACATGTATTTAAGATACTTGTACATAGCTCTTCATTGCAGACAACAAAGTTTTGGAAACAACCTAAATATCCATCAATAGGGAGGGAGCTAGTTTAATGAATTATGGCATAATCATACCATGAAATACTACTCAGTTATTAGGTGATAGAGCAATTCTGTATGTAACTATGTGGAATGATTTCAAGAAGAAAGCAAGGTGTAGGGAACATTGTGTATAGTATGCATGCCATGGTTTGTGTACTCCCCTCAAAAGATATTATGCTGGAATTTATCTAGATTATCTTTTGAAAGATAGAGCAAAAACTAGTGGTTGCCTCCAGGATAAGAAACCAGATGACTAAAGCTTCAAGTGTAGGATGGAGACTTTCTGACTGAAAGAATAATAAAAAATACTATGGAAGTAGAGATGAATGTTTCTGGCTGAAATTATGGGGAAGACTTTTTGAGGAACAAAGATTTTTTTTAAAAAAGCTTAGTATTGCTTTTATCTAACAAAAATAGAACACATATTAGCAGGTAATTATGATAGATATTGCTGCGAAAGATGTAAAATGATTTCAGTTACAAGTGGAAATATTATCTGGAATTTTTTTTTTTTTTTTAGGTGGTGATAGTGGACTGGATGGGTTAGGAGGACCAGGTGTACAACTAGGAAGTCCAGACAAGAAAAAACGCAAGACAAATACACAGGTAAATTGACATTTTCTTTAATAACAGTTTTTGTTCACTGATAAAATCAAGCTGATGAGGTAAATTTAAATTTGGTCATGGGTTTGTTTCCTATCCTCATTCATAACCTAATCGTGAATTCTGCAGTGATTTTTTTTTTTTTAACTCTGTAAATAGTGGCTACTGTTGGCCTATAGGCCTAAAGTGGGTATTGCAAGAAGGAAGTGTAGGCAGACAAATTAAAATGCTTATTCTTTTTTTTTTTTTAAAGATTTTATTTATTTAACAGAGAGAATGAGAGAGAAAGAGCACATGAGTTGGGGAGGGTCAGAGGGAGAAGCAGACTCCCTGTTAAGCAGGGAACCTGATGCGGGACTTGATCCTGAAACTCCAGGATCATGACCTGAGCCGAAGGCAGTTGCTTAACCAACTGAGCCACCCAGGCACCCAAAATGCTTATTCTTAAATCTAACTTAAAAATCATAGATACCTGTACTTCTGCTAAAAGATTGTAAAATCTGGGGACACAGGTTTATTAACCTGAAGCAGTATTCAGCTGCTCTAATAATTCAGTAGTACATACTTATCATTAAGCGGTCATGGTGGAAGTATCTTTTATGTATAACCTGTGCTTGGATAATCGTTATAAAAACAGGCCTCTGTGCTTTTATCCCCTGTGAATTTGAAGCACTCTTTTTCTTTTAAAGACTGCGAGGAAGTATGATGTGTATACAGATTACTTTTTTCCATTTTGGCCACCATCTGTTAAACTTGCAGTGTGACTAAAACTGGAAGTTTATTTTTCCATTCTGAGGCCAAGAGCGTAGTGCTTGGGGAATACTTTAATAGCTACTCCCTGAAGTTTTGAGCTAGTAAAAAAACTTAGATCCTGTTTATTGTTACTTAATTTTATGGTTTAAGTGAAAGATTCTAGAATTATAGTTAAGCATATTAAACGAAAGTTATATAATGAAGCTTCTTTTGAAGCTTAAATAACTTTGGAATTTGAAGTAACAATGAGTTTGAGCTCAGAAAAGCATACCTTCTTTCCTTTCCTAAAGGAAGAAATCTGCACATTTTAATCATTAAATATAATTAAATATGAAAACTATTTGGAATTGAAAGGTCAAATGAAGAATTAGATTTTCATAACACATAGTAAGAGAAATTTGATTAAAGCTAGGTTGTTATGTGTTAAGATAACAGTTTTAATGATCGAAACATGTACTTTATTCTACATTCTCATTTCAGGGGCCTTCTTTTCCTCCATTGTCTGAGTATGCTCCACCACCGAATCCAAACTCTGACCATCTAGTGGCTGCTAATCCATTTGATGACAACTATAATACTATTTCCTATAAACCACTGCCTTCATCAAATCCGTATCTTGGCCCTGGTTATCCTGGCTTTGGAGGCTATAGCACATTCAGAATGCCACCTCACGTTCCTCCAAGAATGTCTTCCCCATACTGTGGTCCTTACTCACTCAGGAATCAGCCACACCCATTTCCGCAGAATCCTTTGGGCATGGGTTTTAATCGACCTCATGCTTTTAACTTTGGGCCACATGATAATTCAAGCTTTGGAAATCCATCTTATAATAATGCACTAAGTCAGAATGTTAACATGCCTAATCAACATTTTCGACAAAATCCTGCTGAAAACTTCAATCAGATTCCTCCACAGAATGCTAACCAAGTGTCTAACCCTGACTTGGCATCTAACTTTGTCCCTGGAAATAACTCAAATTTTACTTCTCCGTTAGAATCTAATCATTCTTTTATTCCTCCCCCAAACACTTTCAGTCAAGCAAAAGCACCACCCCAAAAACAAGACTTTGGTCAAGGAGCAACCAAAAACACTAATCAAAATTCCTCTGCTCATCCACCTCACTTAAATATGGATGACACAGTGAATCAGAGTAATATTGAATTAAAAAATGTTAATCGAAACAATGCAGTAAATCAAGAGAATAGCCGTTCGAGTACTGCAGAAGCTACAAATAACAGCCATGCAAATGGGACACAGAATAAGCCACGACAACCTAGAGCTGCCCCAGATACATGCAGCACTGAAAAAAGCAATAAATCCTCTCTCCACCCAAGCCGTCATGGCCATTCTTCTTCTGACCCCGTGTATCCTTGTGGAATTTGTACAAACGAAGTGAATGATGATCAGGATGCCATCTTGTGTGAAGCCTCTTGTCAGAAGTGGTTTCATCGGATCTGCACTGGAATGACTGAAACCGCTTATGGTCTCCTGACTGCAGAGGCATCAGCAGTATGGGGCTGTGATACCTGTATGGCTGACAAGGATGTCCAGTTGATGCGTACTCGGGAAACTTTTGGTCCACCTGCAGTGGGCAGTGATGCTTAATCACCGGCATTAACTAAAGGGTTTTTTTTTTTTTCCTGTGTCTTACAGAGGTTCAGTGACACAGGATTTTATGTTTTACATTATTTTTTTAAATGCACACACAAAAAGATTATTTACCTTTTAGTTTTTATTAATATTCTACTTCATTAGCAGTGCAAATTTTGTATTGTCTTTACTATCTTAAATGAGAATAATGTATATGGGGGTGCTTTAGAAAGTACTATACAAATAAATGTTAGTTGTTGTTAATCATAAAAAAGCCTCTTGAAGCTTCAAAATGATATATAGCAAATATAGGCAAGTTTTGACTTTTTAAAGTTAGAATCATTGAAAAATGTACATTGCAGAGCTGAACTTTGGCAATATTATATTAAATGGTTCAAAAAATTTTTCAAGGATCTATTTGACATGTTTTCAGAAAAAACTGTGTAGTCATAACATGGAAGAAAGCATACATATTAATGGATGTTTTAAAAAATAATAGATATGTTACCAGATTTCTTCCCACTAGGGTCCTTGAAATTAGTGACGTTCCTATTCTCAAGTCAGTCTTTTCAAGATATCTGTTTGTACAGATATGAGACAGATGTTAGCCTATAGTAGATGCTCAGTATTTGTTGATTAACTTGTGGATTGTACCACATGAAATTGCTAATATAATTAGATCAGTTGAAAAATGACTGCAGTTAGTAGAGTTGAAGTGAAGTATGTTTCTAGTTGTGCTGTTTAGAATTATAATAGTGTTAAGCTCTTCATTGTTTCCTTTGATTATTGAGTTGTTTTGTTATTGTTTTCCAGAGAAATAGTATCCTCGGAAGAATTGCAAATACTTCTTTTAATATGATTTCAAGCCAGGACATAACTGCAAATGACATAGGTGGAAACATCAAGTTGGCCTTAGAAGGCTCAGCTGGTGAAAGAACTGCTCAGTGGTGGTTTGGAAAGTCTTGTTCTGGGGATCTGGATTCAAAGACAAGCCTCAGGGGAGATCAGAATCCATTTTGAGCAAAGACCAATTAAGAGCCAAGGTGAAAGCTAACTTACAAACGACAATTTCAAGGCCTTGAAGTAGACAGGAGTTTCTATTGTGACTGGGGAAAGTGTAAAGACGAACCCAAGAACATCCTCCTGGGAGATGATCAGGAACGGAGACAGTCAGGTGTACTGTTAAGATTCAAAACTTTTGGAAACCTATTTTTAGAGCGGATCATGACCTGTGACCAGAAAACCCCCCCAAAAACCTACAAAAAACAACCCCCCCAACAAGATACTGTATGACAGTTGATAGTAGTTCATACAATGGTTGGATGTTGGTGAAGCTCCCAGACTTGCACCATCATTATCATTGTGACCAAAAAAGTTCTGAAGTCCACGTGGTGATCTGCAAAGAATTAATCACTACTGTTTAAACCCTATTGAAACAGCAGCAGCAGCAGCATATCACCAAGAAACTAAAATTGTGTGTGAAAATTTTGATTAAAAAAAATCCTTTGGTTAATAAACATGAGCCCACACTTTTACATGACAGCACTTGATGTCACATGTCGCAAGCCACTAAAGCAAAGTTAATTGAATTGGGGTATTAAATTTTGTCATGTCCATTATAGTCACCAGACCTTTACCCAGCGAACTACCATCTTTTTCATCATTTGAAGCTTTTTTTAAGAAACAACATGTTCTCCAATTAAGAAGCAGTAATTGGAGGGATATGAACAATTTATATAGCTGAAGAAATGACAAATTTTATAAAAATATTTAATATCCTACTAGAAGAAAATTATTAATGCTCATGATGCATATTTTGATTGAATAAAACTTATTTTTTTAAATACAGTGTTTTAATTTTGACCTACAAAAACAGCAATTTCATATGGTACAAGGTAGTAGAAGGTTTTCTCCATTTACCTGTGACTAGTTAGAGGTGAGTACAAAATATTTTCAATATAGTTGTAAATTATATATCTTTACAATTTTAGGAAATGAAGTGATATGAACTCTAATACTAGGTACTCCTTGGTGTGACAACTTTACCAATTGAAGCAGATTAAAATGCAGTATTTTTGGTTGACTCTAACATTTGATGTGTTCAGTAGCATACTTGAATATCCCATTTTGCTTACTTTATACTAGAAATACACGATTTTCTAAATGTTTAAGGACCTAGTTATGTTGTTCTTGAAATCCTAGTGAGTGCTGATTTTGAAGAAATGATGCGCTGCATGCTGTAAGCCCAGTCCTAGCATCAGATCATGGTTTTTATGACATAGTTTAGGTAGATATTGAGTAGAACCTTCCAGTGTCCTCAGGAGTTAACATTTTACATGGTAGGTACTTGAGTTGTACTTAGTGTTAAAATTGATTATGCAATTTCTTAAGCCATCTGTTGCTTACAGTTTCAGTAGTTGTTTTGTGAAAGTGAAGTAACCTCTCCCAAGCTAGTCTAAAGGTACTTGATTTGTAATGTGATTCTTTTCCATTTCCAAATAGTTGTTTTTAAAAACTTACAAGTGAATTTTTATTCAAGTATTTAGATCTTCAGAGCACCTTATTTAAGTCTGTAAATATTCAAAGAAAAACCCGTGGTTGACTGACAGTGAGTCATAGGCAAACTATAATCATAGTTTGTGAATATTTTCATGTATTCAAATTACTTTTCTTAACTAGTTCCACATTTGTGTCTATATGACACTAAGTCAAAAATTAGATGGTTTTTGATAGGAAAAGTGATGAAGTATAAGAATGTCCAATTTGACCCAAAGAAGGCTATTAATACAAATTGATACAGCTTTGTTAGGACAAGTGATGAGCTGCCCTAAACATTTTCAAATATCTAGTATTGGAAAGAAATGTACATAGGTGGAATAATCTTCCAGTCGCGTTGCACCTTTTCTTGTGTAATCCTTTTCCTTCACTGAAAGACCTCATCCCACATGCACACATACACACAAAGACACACAACACACACACACACACACACACACACACACACAACTGAGCAGGAAATCGTGGTTTCTCCTATATTCTCAAGTTTTGTCTAAGTTCAGACTGGCTAACTCTCAGCAGCTAGGCTCTCTCACAACAGCTAGGTTGCTGATAGTTTTAAAGCATCAGTTCCTTTCCCAGAACTTGCTTTATTCATTTCACGAGAGAATTCCTAGTCTACTTACTTCTGGATGCTACTGGATTCAGTAATGCTGAAACAATTAAGCTTGTAAAAGAAAAATTATTCTTCAGATAGAGTGCTTAGAATTAGTTTTGTGATCAGTGTTTTCCTTTGGTGTGAAATACTTTTAGAGTACTGCTAACATGATTCTTGTTATCCAAATTAGAAGATTATGTACATAAAGCAAGATTTTCTTGCAGTAGGGCTTATTCTTAGTAGATTAACACAAGATAAAGATTTTTTTTTAAGACTTCCAAGTCTGGGGCTCCTGGGTGGCTCAGTCATTAAGCTTCTGCCTTCGGCTCAGGTCATGATCCCAGGGTCCTGGAATCAAGTCCCACATCGGGCTCCCTGCTCAGCGGGAAGCCTGCTTCTCCCTCTCCCACTCCCCCTGCTTGTGTTCCTGCTCTCGCTGTGTCTCTCTCTGTCAAATAAATAAAATCTTTAAAAAAAAGACTTCCAACTCTGCCTACTGGTAGGAAACAACCTCAGTAGTGTGGGTCACCATGAATTCTGCTGACTTCAATCATCTAAATAAGTATCAGGAGTCTTCATCTAGTATTCTTTCAAACTTGTTTGTCTTGAAAATATTAAAAGTGTTAGTGGTTGTTGTCCAGCATACTATAGTAATTGTATTTAATAGTAAAAAAAGATGTAAGTAATGATTTTTTTTAAGGGAGCTCTAAAGAATTTTTGGGTTTTGTTTTTTAACAGTGTACAGAGGTTTCATATGCATGAACATTTGTGCTATTTTAGATTTTTTTTAATTAAAAAGTTCAATTAAGAGCATCCAGGCTCCCAAAGGTCATTTGTAAATAGTGGTTTGGAACATTATATAAAATGATTAGATTGTTAGGAAAGCTCATAAAGGCTTATTTAAACCATAATGTAGTTAACCAATAGTATCATGCTGAGCACTCAGTTTTCTTTCGGGAACCAATCAATGTAGGAGGTAGAAATAGAGGTCTTTCCTTTTTCCTGATGGGATTCAGGAAAGTTAAGTTTCTTGGTGTTAGTGTTTCCTAGCTGTCCTCTTACCATCCTAAACCCTCCGGTGGAATACTATGTAAGCCAACTTGCCTTTTCCCTTACTGGATGCTCTATGCTTCAAAATTTTATCTTTCCTCTATTCAGAATTCCCATTTTTTCTGTGCTTATGGCTGGCTAGATTTTAAGGGAAAAATGTTTTCCACCAAGATGTGAATGAAGATAGTAAAGAAAGTGGGATTAAACCTTATTTTTTTTTAAGACTGCTTATTAGTTCAGGATGAATTTTTATCTAATAAGATTTCAGAAAATATGACCACATTTCAGGCACTGTGGGAAGCAGTATTTTTATCAAATTGATGGATGCCGTCTTGAGAGTATTTCCCAATTTCCTTTAGATTGTTGGGACTTTTTACAGTTTTCTTTCCTCAACTTTTGAACTCAGAGGTTTCTTCTCATTTCCAAAATGAGTAACTTCCCCTATTCTGTTTATCCAATAGAACAGTATAGAAGTCACATCTGCATTTTTCTAACTCTTGGTACCGAGGTGGAAGTTTAGAGGTACTCCTGGAGTAGGGCTGGCATTAACATCTCCCAAGACATACGGTCTAGGGGAAATAAAAAGTGGCTATCTCTAAGCCAGACATGAGGACATCAGAGGCTGCCTGTATGTCTTTGAAAATTTTTAATGAAACCCAATGGATAAGCTTCATCTTTGTCAGTTTGTCAAAATACATTACTTGCAATTATATTAAAACTAATTCTAAAGACTTGTACTTTTCTTGTTCTGTAGGTGATATAGATGATGTTGCTTGTTAGTTAAAATATCTTTTATAAAAGAAAGTCCTGCTTCTTATCATGATGTATGTGACTTAAATGACTGTTTCATATTAAAACTATTTCTTCCTTATGTACTGTTTACATATACCTCTTTTTGGGATATTAGTTCAGTACTTTTATACAAATCTGAGTGTGTTCCACATTGGTGACATGTATTTTTGCAGTAATTTTTTGTTTTGTTTTCTTAGAGCATGTCTAAAGTAACACATGCACTAGTGCTGTGGTCTGTGGCAAAATTACTGTAATTCAAATTGGAAAATAAAATGTTTCCAGACTTTGTCCAACATTTATTCCTATGGCAAAGGAAATTACTATGTAATACTAATTATTTCTTATGCTGGTATGTTTAAGCTACTCTATGAAGTATGTGAAACATCAATATTTATGGATTAGTAGATGGCCTGATGTTTTGAAATGGGAGAGGGGTTAAAATTTGGTGTTAGCAATTCATAATACAATAAATACTTCTTAAAAATTTTATTTTCCTCTCACAGTTATAACTTACCAAGGAATTAGTATCTTAATTGATTGTGCATATTAGGATTTTTTTTAGCCCTTACCATTACAATTATATACTAGACTTTGAACCTACTCTGATATCTTCCAACCAAAAAAGATACCATTCACTTCACCATAACCACAATAAGTAGAAATACTAATCTTCATTTATTAAGAAGCTATTATAATACCATAAAAGTCCTCTAATTTACTTAGAATTTGTAAACATTGATACAAGGACTTGAGTGGTGTTTACTTTGTATTATCTGATGAAATGTTTATTAATAAAAGGCATAATCAAGATTTTAAAGAAAAATGTTTAATCTTGGGAAAATATTAAGCTTTATAGAGCGTTTATTTGAGAATACTATTTTAAAAGCATTCTTTTGTCTTTAAAACAAGTACCCAAAAGAATTGTAATAGGTAATACTTGGCCAATGCAAATTTGTATATTTGAAATTGTATACTTGAAAGCAAAAAAAAAAAAAAAGAATGCTTATGAGTGCTTAAACTGCATAACTTTTTAAAGTATTCAAATTTTTAGACTTTTATCAATTCTTACTATCCTGAATAAGGTTTTACTATATTAGTGATGTATATTACAAGATAAATGTTTACCTATGTTATGTTAATGATATCTCTTTACAACATCATTTTTGGCATGGTTGTTTTGGTGTATTTTGTATGTTTGATTGTCAGCTATTGATAAGACTGACATAGCAATAAATCTGATTCAGTTCTTGATATTTTAAAAAAATGCCATATTCCATACTGTGGCACAATTCCATTATATTTGATCTGAATGCCCGTGTTTACATGGGTCTATTTTGGGGGTTAAAAATTTAGAATTACATATTAGGGATTTATTTTTTTCCTGGTATCTTCATATACAATCTCTTAAAATGAGTCTGTCATAGAGGCTTAAAGAAGTATTAGTATTAAATGATTCATGAATTGCTTTGTGGAAAGATTTAAAGTATGAAATGACTAGGTTACCCCCAAATTGTTTATTTTCTTTGGTTTTGTACAGGTTAGTTTTCAGAGAACTAAAATTGGCTCAGTAACTGATTGAATATAGTGGATAATGGATAGTTTGTCTAAGGGCTTCCAAGTATTAAACCACAAATTCTCAATTCTGAATTACTTTTTAATAATTACTATTAATAGTGGTAAGCCAATTTTCCTTTTTCTTTAAGATCTTTAATTCTTATATTTTCCTCCTTTTGATCCCTTTCTTTCTTCCTTAAACACCATGGTAGAATTTAAGAGAGTTTAACTTATCTTCCACATTTTACTTTTTTATTCTAATATAAGTAGTAAGACAAGTAGAAGTTCTACTATCAAAACAGTCCATGTTAATGTTGGCCATTCTTTTCCAAGGTTCATACTAAATGTCATTTGTGCATTGTATAAAGAATGTTATTTATCAGTATTTAGACCTACTATTAGTAGAAATTATGTATGGCAGGCTTTCTTGAACAATATGTATTGTAAGTTTGTTCCTATAGTGTTATGCTTCAGATTCTTTTAAATAAAGCTAGTTTTTAAAGAGAAAAATAACTTTTATTAAGTGCTTGATTTTCAAAAGGACAATCTTAGGTTATAGGTATGACAGTCTTGGCTTTGGGTAGGAAATGTTCCAGGAAACATTTACCAGGGCAATGACCTACAATTTACCAGCAATTTAATTTTATACTGAGGATCAAACCAGTATTTTTGGACAGGCCTTGTTATATGTATTCTTTTTTTTCTTTTCTTCTTTTTTTTTTTTACCCCATGTGAAGTTCATACATAACACTGAGTCCTGAGTTTCCCTTTAAAAATCTGAGCTTCAGTTGGTTAAGTGACTGCCTTCGGCTCGGGTCATGATCCTAGAGTCCCAGGATCGAGTCCCACATCGGGCTCCCTGCTCGGCAGGGAGTCTGCTTCTCCCTCTGACCCTCCCCCCTCTCATGTGCTCTCTCTCTCTCAAATAAATAAAATCTTTAAAAAAAAAATCTGAGCTTAACCTATCTCTGTCTTGGTTTTAACAGATTAGGACTTCAGTTCTGTTAACAGAAAATTAATTGGAGAGGAGTTCTACAACCTCAGCAGCTTAACAGTCCCTGAAACGGAGACACCACTGTAACAATATTAAGAACAAACTTGCCTGAATGATAAGATCACGTTTACAAAAGACCTCCAAAATTTGTTGGAAATAAACATTAGCTGTCTAGAGTCTTACATGGAAAGATGCTTGTGAATGTGTTGATGCAACTTGGCATAAGAGGTAATATAAATGGCAAGATAAAATTGCATCAAAATAAAATTTGAATGCATGGAAGTTCTATTTAAATATATGGAAGGGGGTGCCTGGTTGTCTCAGTAGGTTAAGTGTCCAACTCAATCTCAGCTCAGGTCTTTTTGTTTGTTTGGTTGGTTTTTTGGTCTTGTTTTTAAGTAGGTTCCATGCCCAGCATGGAGCCCAGTGCGGGGCCTGAAATCACGACCCCGAAATCAGGACCTGAGCTGAGATCAAGAGTTTGATGCTTAACTGACTGAACCACCAGGTGCCCCTCAGCTCAGATCTTGATCTCAGGGTTGTGAGTTCTAGTCCTGTTTTGGGCTCCAGGCTGGGAGTGGAGCCTACTTTAAAAATCAGTCAGTTAATTAAGAATTAATTAATTAATGGAAGGATGAGGCACCTGGCTGGCTCAGTTAGAAGAAATGTGGGGCTCTTGATCTTGGGGTGGTGAGTTTGAGCCCCATGTTGGGTATAGAGATTATTTAAATAAAACCTTTAAAAATTTTTTAAAAATAAATACATGGAAGGAAAAATAAAATATATGGAAGGAAAAAAATCAATAAAAATGTGTTTATTTTACCTGCTGTAAGAGAGAGAAAGATGTCCCAAGGCTTCTGATCAAATAACATCTTGAGTGGATGCTCTAAAGCACCTCCTCTGTTCCAAACTTAGTATGATAAAGATAAGAGGAAATTGAGTTCAAAACCAAAAAATATATCCAAGAACAAGAAATAAAGGAGGAAACCATGAACCATGCTGAAGCAGCAGCCTGCCTGACTCCAGGTCCAGTGTAGAAGTTCTAATTTGGCAGGGGTAACGGGATCTAAAAGTGCTACTACATTTCAAAATTGTGAGAGGCGATAATAGTACTAGAAGAGAAATGTCTAGCTTTAGATAATTTTTAAGCCCCAAATATAATGAATTAAGCATTGATCTCAAGAGGATAAGAAAATAAAAAATCCTAAGGAAAGTAGAAGAAAATAGTAAAGCCACAAGCAGGTTATTTAAAAGATTAATAAAATCGATGATCCTCTGATGAAATGGATTTTTTTAATAGCAAAAATAACAGGAATGAAAAAGGGGACCAAAACAGCACTGCTTTGGGCAAAGGGCCGAGCTGGGATTCCTCCCACGTGTGAAAGGAGACTAAGCAGCAAAACCTACCTCCAAATGATATGTGGGGCTCCAGCTCATATAGGAAGATATGAGCCCAAGGTTGGCAGAAGTGCACAGTTTGTAATTTGCTCAGTTGCAATTTACTCAGTTTGTCACCAAAGACACTGGTTTTCACCAAAGAATTGGTGATACAGTATCACCAAAGAACTGAAGCAGTGAATCAGCATGTAACACTTGGCTGAATTGGGGTTTCTAGGACACAACTTGGAGGCAACTTAAAACTGTTAGAAAGGATGAACCCAGAGGAAAGAAAGAAAAATAAAATGAAAGAAAAAAGCCCACTGTAAATCAAAATTTCAAATTTGTGAAGAAACCTATTGATAAGACAAATGGTTAACCAACACCTTTTTTGAAATTTCAGTCTACTCAAAATGAAAATAATAGAATAGCCTGAAAAGGACTTTAAGATAAGTGTGTTTTGGGCTCCTGAAAGGCAAACTAAAGAATAAAAATTGAAGTTATGAAATTTGATAAGTAGACATTCATTCATTTATTCAACATTTGTTTTTTATGTCTCAGGAAATGTTCTAGATGCTAAAATACAGCGGTAAATCAAATAGACAAAAATTACCACTCACAGGAGATTGTTATTCTAGAGAGAATAAGTGCTATGCACAAATAAAAAAGAGAATGAGATAGGGAATGCTGAACCTAGCAAGGCAAGAGGAGGTGCAAATTCTAATTTTTAACAGCTCAGTGAAAAGATACGTAAGTAATGACTTGAAGAAGTAAGGGATACCGGCATACAGATAACCGGGGAAGAAACTTCCAGGAACAGGTAATAGCAGGTACAATGACCCTGTGAAAAGAGCATGCCTGGCACATTTCATAGATTTCAAGGAGGCCAGTGTGTCTGGAATGGAGTAAACAACCCATGGGTTGGTGTCCGAGCTCAGCCAGGAGTCTGCTTGAAGATTATCTCCCTCTGCCTCTCCCCTGGTTGCACACGTGTGTGCACTCTCTCTCAAATAAATACTCTTTAAAAAAAGAAATTACTGAACAGTTTCAGGAGAGAAGGATCATTCTGACTGCTGTGTTGAAATAGATTGAAGAGGTAGGGATTTGGGGCATCTGGGTGGCTCAGTTGGTTAAACATCTGCCTTCAGCTTGGGTCATGATCCCACGGTCCTTGCTCAGTGAGGAGTCTGCTTCTCCTTCTCCCTCTGCCTGCTATTCCCCCTGCTTATGCTCTCTCTTTCTCTGTCAAATAAATAAAAATAAAACCTTAAAAAAGAAGAGGTACGGAGCTGAAGGAAGAAGACTAGTTAGGAAGCTATTGTAATTCGTGTGAGAGATGATGTGACTAGAGCCACAGAAATAACAGTGGAAGGAGTGAAATGTGGATTTTGTTTGGTCTTGATTCAAACAAAATAACAGTAAAAACACACAACTGGGGAAATGTGACTATGAACTTGGGTTATAGGACATTGGTAATTATTTTAGTTCTGTTACAATAATGACATTGTGTTTATGTAATAAAACATCTATTTTTAAAAAGATGAATACTGAAATACTTATAATTCTTCAGTTTGTTTTAAAATAGTCCAGAGGGGAGAAACGGAGCCCCCCAATCAGTAAAGTATAAGACTTAACCTGATTTTCAGATGTGGCCTAGTGATCATATATAGAAAAATGTTTGAGGAGTAGTGAAGGCATATTAGTTCCTTATCTCATTCAAGACATATATAAAGGTACTGGATAATTTCAGATTTTTTAAGAAAAAAAATTCAGTGAACTATGTATTTAAAAAGTCACAATTTAAGTCACAATCGAGCCCTGCATCGGGCTCCCTGCTCAGTGAGGAGCCTGCTTCTCCCTCTCCCATTCCCCCTGCTTGTGCTCTCTCTCTCTCTGTCAGATAAATAAAATCTTAAAAAAATAAAATTAATAAAAGAATGTAAATACACTATAACTTCTAACAGAGGGCAAAGCAGAATACAGAAAATTTTATCAAGCCAATAGAAGATAGGAAAGCAGATAAAAAGAATAACAAAAATGGAAATAAAACCAAATTATCAGTAGTTACATATATGTAAATGGATTAAATTCACCTGACACTGTCAGATCAGACCAAGGAATTTTTTTTTTTGTCCAAATGCCGTTAACAAGAGATACACGTGGCAATTTCAAAAGCAAAGGAATAGTTTATGTACAATGATATTAAGAAGTGGAAAACATAACAATAAAAAATAATAAAAATAAAAAAACAAGTGGAAAAGCCAAATTCTAAATGATTGTATACTTAAAAAAAAGTAAGGCCATCTATATAATGGAAAATTATGAAGAATTAAAACTTCATGCTTTATAAAAAATAAAATGGAAGAAATGATGACAATTGTTAAGAAAAAATAGTTTAAAAAAGTTATATACAGAATGATCACAATTAGTTTTTAAAATAAGCAATTTATATATCTGTGTATACCTACCTAGAGATAATTGTCTGGAATGATTACATGCCAAAATGTTACTGTGATTAGCCCTGGATAATGGAAGTATGTGTGATTTTTCTTCTTGGTATTGTCAACAATAAACATGTATTCCTTTGGTTATCAGAAAACATAATTTTTAAAAAAGTAAAGAGATAGCAAAAGGTTTAACAGGAAAATGCCAAAGGAAGCTACTATAATAATGTTAGTAAAAGACAAAATAGAATTAAAGCTATTATCAAAAAGATAGGAGATAACAAGTGTTGGTGAGGATGTGGAAAAGAGGGAATTCTGGGATGCTTGGGTGGCTCAGTTGGTTAAGCATCTGCCTTTACCTTAGGTCATGATCCTGGAGTCTTGGGATCGAGTCCTTTATTGGGCTCCTTTCTAGGCAGAGAGCCTGCTTTTCCCTCTGTCTGCTGTTCCCCCTGCTTATGCTCACTCTCTCTATGACAAATGAGTAAAATCTTAAAAAACAAACAAACAGAGGGAATCTTTTTGCACTATTGGTGGGAACGCAAACTGGTGCAGCCACTACGGTAAACAGTATGGAGTTTCTTCAGAAAATTACAAATGAACTACCGTATGATTCAACAATTCCAATTCTGGTTATCTGTCCAAAGGAAATGAAATCACTATGTCAAAGAGACAACTGCACCCCTATGTTCATTGCAGCATTATTTACAGTAGCCAAGACATGGAAACAACCAAAGTGTCCCATCAATGGATGAATGGTTAAAAAAAGAAATGTGAATATATATATATATTTATATATATATGTATTCTCTCTATATATATACATATAAAATGTATGTATATGTATACATATATACACATATGTATGTATGTATATATATATATAGAAATTATTCAGCCATAAAAAGAAGGAAATTATGCCATTTGCAACATGGATGGACCATGAGGGCATTATGCTAAGTGAAATAAGAGAAGGACAATTATTATATGATCTCACTTTTATGCAGAATCTAAAAAAACTGATGTCACAGAAAATGGATCAGTGATTGCCAGGGGCAGAAGGGTGGGGGTCAGAATGGGTAAAGGGAGTCAAAAGGTATGAACTTCAGTTATATATAAGTTCAGGGGATGTAATGTACAGCATGGTGAATAAAGTTAACAATACTGGTATATATTTGAAAGTTGCTAAGAGAATAGATCTTAAAAGTTCTCATCATAAGAAAAATTGTAACTATGTGAGGTGATGAATGTTAACTAAACTTGCTGTGATGATCATTTCATAATATATATATCAAATCATCATGTTGTACACCGGAAACTAATACAATGTTATATGTCAATCGTATCTCAATAGAACTGGGAAAAGTATTTCTGGTTACACATTTAAAAAAATATAAGGACAAAAAGTATAAATAGGAAGGACAACATTTTGTAATTATGAAGGAAACAACCCACCAAAATGATAAAATAATCATGAATACGTATGTTTACAACAGAGCCTCAACATACATAAAGCAAAAGACGGAATTAAGGAAGAAAAAAGTAGCAATTTGCGAGATTTTTAAAAAACTTGTATCTGAAAATGATAGCTCAAATATATGTTATACTTATATGTTAAGCAATAAACATGTATCAGGATGCATTTAGAATATTTAACCAAATGTGGCAAAACAATAGAATTTTATTATTTCACATAAAATGAACTTTGAAGATAGATATAGTTCCAGGACTGGTTAATTCATCAGCTCAATATCAGGAAACCATGTCGTTTTTCTCTTTGATTCTCTTGGCTTTTCTCTCATGATTGCAAGATGGTTACCACTGCTCCATATATCATTTTCTCACAGAATAACATCCAAAGCAAGCAGAAAAGGAGGCTCATGTTGCTCTATTTTTATGAAAGAGGAAGATCCTTCAGAAGTCTCCAGCAGACTTTCCCTTTGAGAAATAGGCATCATTAGTTTAGAGCAAACATGATTCTTCCTTTGGAGCTGGATCCAACTTTTCTGAAAATATTGCCATTTAAGATGCAAAGAAAATAGAGGTTCTGAAAGCAAGGAAAAGAAGAGAATGGTTTTTAGATAAACAACCAATAGCACCTGGCCCCAAAATGAACAAGCTTGATCTAGTAAAGAACCTTGCACCAAATAAGAAATACACATTCTTTTCAAGCACTCAAGGAACATTTGCAAAACTTTGCCATGTCCTAAGTTTTAAAGGAAGTCTCAACACATTTGAGAGAACTTCTATCATGCACACTGTGTGGCCTGACTGAAAGGTAATAAAAAGTAGCCTATATATTTAGTAAATAAGAATAACCTTTTTTTAAAATAATTTTTATTGTTATGTTAATCACCATACATTACATCATTAGTTTTTGATGTAGTGTTCCATGATTCATTGTTTGTGCATAACACCCAGTGCTCCACGCAGAACGTGCCCTCTTTAATACCCATCACCAGGCTAACCCATCCCCCCACCCCTCTCCCCTCTAGAACCCTCAGTTTGTTTTTCAGAGTCCATCGTCTCTAATGGGTCGTCTCCCCCTCCGACTTACTCCCTTTCATTAAGAATAACCTCTTAAATAACTAATTAAGGCAAAAGTTAATACCACATATACACAATTGATTTTTGAAAAGTTGCCAAGATAAGTCAGTTGAAAAACAATTCTTTAACAAATGATACTGAAACAATTAGATAACCATATGCAAAAAAAAAATGCCTGGACTTATACATTTGGCACCATATTTTTAAAAAACTCAAAATGGAACTCAAATTTAAGACCTTTAAAACTATAAAACTTCTAGATGAAAACAGAAAAGCTTTGTGAATTTAGGTTAGGGAACCATTTCTTAGATAATAGTCAAAAGGGATAAATATTTTAAAAGTTGATAAATTAAGCTTCATCTAAACCACAGAATGTGAGGAAATATTTGAAAAACACATATCTTACAGAGGACTTGTTTCCAGATATACAAAACATGCTCACAAATCAATATAAACTTAGACCATTTTTTAAAAAAATGATTAAAAGATTTTAACAGACAATTCATGGAAGAGTGAAATGCAAAAAAGCACATGAAAAGATGCTCAACATCATTTGTCTCGAGGGAAATGCAAATCAAAAGCATAAGAGATACCAGTACACTTACTAGATTTGCTAAAAAATTCTTCTTTAAAATAGTGCTGCTATCAAGTGTTGGTAAATAGCAAAATAACTGAGACTTCCATACATCGCTGGTAGGAATGCAACATTTGTACTTTTGAAATAGTTCGGCAGTTTCTCATAAAATTAAACATACACCCACCATATGACCCAGCAATTGAATTTTTCTGTTGTTTACTTTTAGCCCCTTATTAACCTGCTAAGCTGAAGCTGTAAGATTCTTATGTTTTGGGGCATCCACAAATGAAAAAAGCCTTAACCTCTGCTTGTGTCTGTGAGATATAATCCTACCTCTGGAATGTATTAATAAATTAAATGATGAAACTCTTAAAATAAAGGTGCACTATGCTGATTGGTTTGCAGCCATTGTCCCCTTCTCCCCTTGAGTACATTTGATAATGTCTAGAGATATTTCAGTTGTCACAACTTGGAGGTGTTTCTGGCATCTGGTGAGTAGGGATCTGGTATACTGCCAAAGACCTTACAAAGCCCAGGATAGGCCTGCATAACAAAGAATTATTGGCCATACATGTCAGTAGTGGCAAGGGTGAGAAACGTTAGCTTATAGAGATTAAAAAGCACTTATGTGAATCTAGTAATTTCAAAATTTCCCTCAAATAAAGAAACTATACAACTAATACTTTAAATGTGGTAATCTTTTAAAGAAAAAAATATTCTCACAGAAGATGCTAACTTAGAAGCATTTTTTAAAAAAATAAATCAAGTTCATGCAATCAAATCAGACTTATTTGATAATATAGGTTTAAAAAAGTGCTAAACCTTCTTCCTGATGACATCAGTGTGAAGTAAAATACAAATGTACATTTTATTCTTTTTAAAGATTTGGATTTGCTTTCTCTTAAAGAGAATAATTGAACTTCCTACAGTTTCTATGTAGAATTGATCTTATAAACTAATATGACTCCTACATATTTAGGATAAGAAACAATGAAGAATTTTGTTTGGGCCACCTGGGTGGCACAGTCTGTTGAGTGAGCAACTCTTGGTTTCGGCTCAGGTGGTGATTTCAGAGATTGAGTCCCCGCATTGGGCTCCAGGTTTGGGTGTGTGTGTGGGGGGGGGGTCTGCTTGAGATTCTCTCCCTCTGCCCCTCCCACTCGTGCTCTCTCTCTTTCTCTAAAATAAATGAATAAGGCTTAATTTTTTTGTTTAGCCTAATTGCTTTATAATTCTAACAAAATTTTTAAACATCAAGAATTTATTATGTTCTATAGTGTGTCAGTTTAAATGTTAACTTTAAGACCTTGAACTATCTTAAATTGAGTTAATAATCTTTGGATGCTTTGATAATTTCTAAGTAATATAGAATATTACTCTCTGTGCATAATGTTCATCATACAGTTTTGGATTGTATTCCTGTGGTAATAGAGTGGTTCTATCTTTGGGTTCTTTTAGTGAAACTTAAAGCATGAAAGAGATGACTGTGCGTCCATATTTCATGTACTTATGAGCTGTAGTGGTCCACTAAATGTTCGTTGTATATGACAGACAGGTAATTCTCTGTGGCCTCTTCCCAGTAGTTTCTGTGAAGTATAAGTAGTTTCTTTGGTTAAATGTGGGTGATTGAGACTATCCTAGGTGTAATAGTGGCAAAGAAGCATGAAGAGAGTAGTTTTATTCTATAGTAAAGTATTTGATGTTAAATTTTAAAGGAGATAAAAATGTGAAAGGATGAGGAAAATTATAGAAGTTATACAGAAAATACAGAATACTGTATTTGCCTTGGTTCCTAATAGGCACAGATAATGGGTCTAAATGGAAGCAATGAGATATGTTAAAGTTTTTGGCAAATTTTGCTTAGTTTTTATTAATAATTTTTAAAAATTTGAGATAATTTTTTAAAATTTAAGATAAATTTATTGCCAACTATCATATCAATGCAAATCTAGAATTTGTTTTTTCCCTTATGTTAAAATGATAAATTGATTTTAGAGTCTTTAGTCTGTTGTTAATGAAAAGTAGTAAAAAGTTATTCTTTACGGTCTGTATCATCCACCCAGATAACTAAAATTTTGTATCTCACCAGAAAAGTTTTCAAGTTTTCTTTGCTTTGTGGTGATTTTGTCATGCTCTTGATTACTAACATGAAAACAAACACGGAAGTCCTCAGGTCTGAAAAAGCTAAAGTTCCTTACAATGGTGTTACCTTCTATGGTTTTTGTCACCTTCTATGTACCTCGGTTAATAGGTAGCCAAGTTAAAGTCATTCATTGTTCTTTGACTTTTTTCTTAATCGAGTGACAAAATCCCATGATAACTTTTTTGATTATGCTTTCTAAGATTAGACCCTAAAGTTAAATATAAATATATTTTTATTCTGTATTTTAATATACTGAATATACACATAATACATTTCCAAAATGTCTTTTAGACCTAAAACATCTTTTTCCAAGAGGTTCCCTGGGAAGTCACAAAGATTTGTTCTTTTACCTTACCAAAAAAATGTAAAAATATTTGGGATTGTCAGATATGTTTCCCATTTCTTAATTGGCTCAACATGATTGTAAGAACTGCACCAGAAGAGGTGTCAAATCAAAAGAAAAATTCAATCTTTTCTAGACTAACCTTTAGATAAGTACTACTTATACAAACATGTTTCAGAGATTATGAACTAAGTATAATCTGTCAATGCCTTCACTATCCATACTATTTTTTTTCCCCTTAGGGGAAACAGTGATCAAATCCTTATTATATAGTCATGTATTGCATCCTAATAGAGAATTTTACTCTCCTCCATTCTCATTTAGCCTCAGGCATTCAGTCCTATCATCAGAGCTTATTTCTGTTTTTCTCTCATGCTTACCTGAAGTCTCTGCTGTAAGCCACAGGTTAGAAATTAGGTCTTCAGTCAAGGAGGAGAATCTTCGAGTCTTGAAAAGATTCTCTTAGGTACTTTCAAGGTACTTGGTTGCTTACCTTGTTACTCTTCTACTAGGTAACTGCTGATAGCTCAAGAAATTAAGACAGTGGCAGTGAAAAGTGGATGGATCTGAGAAATATTTCAGACTTGGAGACTGATTGTATTTGTAGTCTCTATCATAGGTATCGTTGTCAAAGTCAACAGCATTCAGTTTAAGAATTTTAAAAGCGTCACTTTTATTCTCACGCAGGTAGAAAGTCATTTCATGTCTGCCAGGATGTGTATCAGAAAAAAATGCGTATGGTGACGTCCAGGAGAAAAGCCCTGGATCTGTTCAAATGTCTAAATAGCAACAATAGGGACGCCTACATGGCTCAGTTGTTAAGCGTCTGCCTTTAGCTGAGGTCATGATCCCAGGGCCCTGGGATCAAGTCCTGCATCGGGCTCCCAGGTCAGTGGGGAAGTCTGCGTCTCTTTCTGCCTCTGCCGCTCCCCCTGCTTGTGTGCTTTCTCTCTCTGACAGACAAATAAATGAAATCTTTTAAGAAAATAAATAAATAGCAACAATAATGAGCACTTTACACAGAATCCTATTTAATCCTCTTAACACCCTACAAATAGGTATTATTACCTCTATTTTACAGATTGAGGAAACTAACTCACAGGGGGGTGAGAAACTTGATCAAGGTCATACAGTTAATAAAAGTAGAGTGGGATTCTAACCCAATTAGCCTGATTTCAAGCACTAGATTGTGGTACCACATTTTAACATCAAGAGTAAAATAATAGATAGATAAATAAATAAATAAATAAATAAATAAATAAATAAATTTATCCTGAAAAGATGTTAACATTCCCCAAATTCCTGCCTTAGATCTTGAACCCCTTGCTTTTGAGGACCCTTCTCTGACCTCCTTCTGCCTGCACTTTCTCCAAAAGGCAAAAAAGCTGTGGGTCAAGAGGATGTGCCATCCAGTACTCATGCTCTCTCTTCTTCTTCTTCTTCTTTTTGTTTTTAAGATTTTATTTATTTATTTGAGAGAAAGAGAGGGAGTACAGAGGGAGAGGGAGAAGCAGACTCCCTGCCGAGCAGGGAGCCCGATGCAGGGCTCGATCCCAGGACCCTGAGATCAGGACCTGAGCCGAAAGCAGACACTTAACGACTGAGCCACCCAGCCACCCCTAATAATTTGATCTTTGTATACACTTTGTATACACCACAAAAAAAATCACAACAGTAAATCTAGTTACCAACTGTCACCATACAATTAACCCCCTTCACTCATTTTGCCTACCTCCCACCCCATTCCCTTCTGTAAACCACTAATTAGTTCTCTCTCTGAGTTTTCTTTGTTTTGTTTGTTCTTGTATATATGTGATATACCCCACACATATAAAATATATGTATATATATTCCAATATAAGTGCAATCATACAGTATTTGTCTTTCTCAGTCTGACTTATTTCACTTAGCAAAATACACTCAAGTTCCACTCATGTTGTTATAGGTGGCAGGATTTCCTTCTTTTCATGGCTGAGTAGTATTCCATTGCGTGTGTGTGTGTGTGTGTGTGTGTGTGTGTGTGTGTGTGTGTGTATGCCACATCTTCTTTATCCATTCACCCATTGACGGATATTTACATTGTTTCCATATCTTGGCTATTGTAAATAATGTAATGAACATCAAAGTGTATATATCTTTTTTAATTAGTATCTTCATTTTTTTCAGATAAATACCCAGAAGTGGTATAGCTGAATCATATGATAATTCTATCTTAAATTTCTTGAGGAACCTCCAACCTTCCATAGTGGCTGCACCAGCTTGCATCCCCACCAACATGTGTGAGGGTTCTTTTTCCTCCACATCCTCTCCAACACTTGTTATTTCTTGGTTTTTGTTTGTTTTTTAAAAATATTTATTTATTTATTTGAGAGAGAGAGAGCAAGGGAGGACCAGAGGGAGAGGGACAAGCAGACTCTCTGCTGAGGGAGGAGCCTGACTCCAGGACCCTGAGATCATGACCTGAGCTGAAATCAAGAGTTGGGATGCTTAACCAGCTGAGCTACCCAGGCACCCCTGTTTTTATAACAGACATTCTATAGGTGTGAAGTGATATCTCATTGTGGTTTTGACTGGCATTGCCCTAATAATTAGTGATATTGAAAATCTTATGTGCCTGTTGGCCATCTGTATGACTTCTTTGGAAAAATGTCTGTTTGGATCCTCTGCCCATTTTTTAATTGGATTTTTCATTTTATTTGCTTTTGAGTTCTTTATATATTTTGGATATTAACCTCTTATCAAGTATGTGATTTGCAAATGTTTTCT
This sequence comes from Callorhinus ursinus, assembly GCF_003265705.2. NCBI lineage: Eukaryota > Metazoa > Chordata > Mammalia > Carnivora > Otariidae > Callorhinus > Callorhinus ursinus. The sequence goes on along the minus strand of NW_027397087.1, from coordinate 21,427,028 downwards.
ACTATTCAGTAGTTTGCCTTTCACTATATTGATGGTTTCCCTTGCTGTGCAGAAGCTTTTTACTTTGGTGTAGTCATACTTGTTTATTTTTGCTTTTGTTGCCTTAGCTTTTGGAGTAAAATCCAAAAATTCAATGCCATCAGTATTGTCAAGAACCTTACCACCTGTGTTTCCTGCTAGGAGTTTTATGGCTTCAGGTCTTATATTCAAGTCTTCAACCCATTTTGAGTTAATTTTTCTATAAGGTAGTGGTCCAGTTTCATTCTTTTGCATGTGGCTGTCCAATTTTCCCAACATCAGTTATTGAAGAGATTGTCCTTTCCCCACTGTGTATTCTTTGTTCCTTTGTCATAAATAATTGACCATATATGTATGGGTTTATATCTGGGCTTTCTATTCTGTTCCATTGATCTGTGTGTCTGTTTTTATGCTGGTACCGTACTATTTTGATTACTATAGCTTTGTAGTATAGTTTGAAATCAGGCAGTGTGGTACCTTCGGCTCTGTTCTTTCTCAAGATTGCATTGGCTGGCCTGTACTTCTTGTGTGTATATCCCTTTGCTCAAGGATAGGCTTTTCTTATGCTATGTTTCTGCAGAAAACTCCAAGGAGACTGAGAATTCAAATTTGAATTTGACCTTCCAGGTCATTTTGAAGGTATATTTACTCAAGGAAAGAAAACAGAGTATATTTTATTAAATACTTTGTTGTCTTGTTTTAGAACTACTGTACAGTATTTCATTTATAACTATAGAGTAATGATTTAATATTTTGCTAATAATATTAATTGTATTAATTTTTATATTAATATTTACTGATATTTAATAAATATTGGAACTTTTAACAGTTGAATATTATAATAAATATCTCTATTTATCTAAAGATAAAATTCTAAAATTTTAAACTAAACTCAATTATAAATTTTTTTTGTTTTGGGAGAGATTGAGAGAGAGACAGAGCAGGGAGGGGCAGAGGGAGAGGGATAGAGAGAATCTTAAGCAGCCTCCATGCCCAGCACAGAGCTGGATGTGGGGCTCAATCTCACACCCTGTGATCATGACCTGAGCTAAAATCAAGAGTTGGAGACTTAACCAACTGAGCCACCCAGGTGCCTCATTTATGAAATGTTTTTAAAAATTATTGATGGAACAAAAAATTTCTATTTGTTTATATTCTTCTTTTCTAATCCTCTTTAGTAACTAGCATACAGAATTCTCCTAATAGCTATTTTCCTTAACGATAAATTAAGATTTTTCTTTTTTCAATACACCTTATATTTTAGAGCAGTTTCAGTTTCACAGAAGATACAGAGCTTTCCCAAATCTCCTTGCCCCCATATTTGTACAGCCTCCCCCATTCTCAAAATCCCCCACCAGAACAGTGCATTTGTTACAATAGATTAACCTACAATGACACATCATTATCATACAAAGTCTGTAGTTTATATTAGGGCTCATTCTTGGTGTTTCACATTCTAAGGGTTTGGAAATGTGTACTGACATGTGTCCACAATTATGTTATCATACAAAATCCTTTGTATTCTACCTATTCATCTCTTCTTCTCTCCAGCCCCTAGCAACCACTGATTTTTTTTTTTTTTTTTTTACTGCTTCTGTTGTTTTGCCTTTTCAGGAGTTTACACAATTGGAACCAATAGTCTGTACTTTTTCAGATTGGCTTCTTTCACTTAGTAATATACATTTAAGTTTCCTCCATATCTTTTCATGGCTCAATAGCTCATTTCTTTTTAGCACATAATAATATTCCATTATCTGGATGTACAACAGTTTATTTATTTTTTCAACTACTGAAGGACATCTTGGTTGCAACCAAATTTAGGTAGTTATGAATAAAGCTACCATAAACATCTGTGTGCAGGTTTTTGTGTAGACATAAGTTTTCAATGCTTTTTAGCAAATACCAAGGAGCATGATTGCTGGATCATACGGTAAGAGTATGTTCCATTTTTTAAAAATTTTTTAAAATTTATTTTTATTTTTTAGTATTATTTATTTATTTACTTATTTATTTTGAGAGAGAGAGAGAGAAAGAGGGGGAAAGGTGCAGAGGGAGAGGGAGAGAGAGAATCCTAAGCAGGCTCCACACCCAGCACAGAGCCTGACTTGGGGCTTGATCTCACAACCCTGAGATCATGACCTGCCAAAATCAAGAGTCAGATGCTTAATTGACTGAGCCACCCAGGTACCCCGAGTATGTTTCGTTTTGCAAGAAACTGCTAAACTATCTTCCAAGCGGCTTTACCATTTTGCATTCCCAGCAGCAATGAATGAGGATGTTGCTTCACATCCTCATCAACACTTGGTGTTGTCAATGTTCTGGATTTTGACCATTCTAATACATGCATAGTGGTATCTCATCATTATTGTTGTTTTCATTGCATTTTCCTGATGGATGACATAAGATATGGAGCATCTCTTCATATGCTTATTTATCATCTGTATACCTTCTTTGGTGAAGTGTCTGTTAAAGTCTTCAGCTCATCTTTTAATTGGGTTGTTCTCTTTTTTTTTTAAGTATAGTTGACATATAATGTTATATTACTTTCAGGTGTACAGCATAGTGATTTGACAATACAGGACGTTACTCAATACTCACCATGCTAAGTGTAGTCCCCATATAGCATTATTATAATATTATTGACTATATTCCCTGTACTGTACTTTTCATCTCCATGACTTATTTTATAACTGAAAGTTTGTATCTCTTAATCCCAACTAATTAAATTTGTATTTTTTATTGTTTGAGTTTTAAAAGTTTATATATATTTTGGTTAAGAGTCCTTTATCAAATATGTCTTTTGGAAATATTTTCTCCCAGTCTGTGTATTGTCTTTTCATTCTCTTGACAGTGTCACTCACAAAGCAGATATTTTTAGTTTTAATTATGTCCAGCCTATCAATTCTTTCTTTCTTTCATGGATCTGCCTTTGGTATATATCTAAAAAGTTATCATCAAACTCAAGGCAATCTAGATTTTCTCCTGTGTTATCCTGTAAGAGTTCTATAGTTTTACATTTTAAATTTAAATCAGTGATCCATTTTGAGTTCATTTTTGAGAAAAGTGTAATGGTTATATCTAGATTCCCTTTTTTGCATGTACATGTCTAGTTGTTCCAGCACCTTTTGTTGAAAGTACATTCTTTTCTCCATTATATTACCTCTTCTCCTTTTCTCAAAAATCTGTTGACTATATTCATATGGGTAGATTTCTGGGCTCTCTATTCTGTTCCATTGATTTACTTGTCTGTTTTTTCATTACTACTAAACCGCATTGATTATTTTCTTCCCAAATTGATCTATGATTGATCAAGAGTCAATCTATTGATCTAGATTCAATGCAATCCCAATCAAAATACTAGAAAGTTATTTTGTGGATATTGACAAACTAATTCTACTGTTACATGAGGCAAAAGACCCAGAATAGCCAACACAATATTGAAGGAAAAGAACAAAGTTAGAGGAGTGACAACACCCAACTTCAACAGTTGCCACAAAAAAACCCCAAAAAAACAAAAAAAACGACACAAGGCTGGGTACAGTTCCTAGGAGATTTCTAGGAAGCTGGTATGTCTGGCCTCACAAAATGAGTTAGGAAGTATCCCCTCTGCCTCTATCTTCTAAAAGAGATTGTAGAAAATTGGTATAATTTCTTCCTTAAATGTTTAGTAGAATTCACAAGTGATCCCATCTAGGCCTGGTGCTTTCTGTTTGGGAAAGTTATTGATGATTGATTCAGTTTATTTAATAGATATAGGTCTACTCATATTGTCTATTTCTTCTTCTGTGAGTTTTGAGAAATTGTGTCCTTCAGTGAATTGGTCCAATTCAATGAGGTTATCAAAATTTTAGGCATTGAGTTGTTCATAGTATTCCTTTATTATCCTTTTGATATTCATGGAATTTGTAGTGATGTCTACTCTTTTGTTTTTGATATTAGTAATTTGTGTCCTCTCTCTTTTTTTCTCAGTTAGCCTGACTAGAGGTTTGTCGATTTTGTTGATCTTTTCAAAACCAACTCTGTTTTACTGATCTTCTCTATTGAGTTCCTATTTTCAATTCCATTGGTTTCTGCTCTAATTTTTATTCTTTTTTTTTCCTGCTTACTTCAGATTTAATTTACTCCTTGTTTTCCTGGTTGCATAAGTTGGAAGCTTGGATGCATGACTTTAGATTTTTTTTCTTCCCTAACATATGCATTTGATGGCATAAATTCAGTTAAACTCTGATAAAAGCCCAGCAGATTAGGATCTGGTTAAATAATTTCTTCTGAAGGCAGATCTTGCTAAGAAGAACAGAATGCCCTGGCATATTTCAAAATAGTTCCTTTTCCCCTTTCCCCTCCCCCTGTTGAGAGCACTGGGAGATTTTTCTCTGATATTGACTGTGAGAACCTGGTACAGCTTTGGGAAGTAAAGCTCATAAAAGTGTATGGGCTCCCTGATGACTGGGTCCCCCTGGAGTTTTTACGTCTGAGACTTACCCACAGTGAGCAGCAATTTGTCACCGACAGTTCAGGTTTTCCTACCTTGACGCTGTTCCCATGGAGGTTTCTTCTCTGATTGGTTATGATTCTCTGTATTCATTTGTTGATCTCTCCAATTTGGGGGTAGTGATTTGCTCTGTGACCTCACTTTTTTTATGAATCTAAGAAGAGTTGCTGATTTTTTATTTTGTTCAGCTTTTTACATAAGATAGAGTGGTGACTTTCAAGCTCTTTATATGTTAGTTCAGACTTTTTTAAAAAATTAAATAATTGATACTGTGCTAAAGCAATCTAATAGAAAAAATCATCAAGATCTATTCTCCATAAGTATAAATCTAAGATATATGAACCAAAAGTAAAAGGAAAAGAATAGTCACTTTATACATTCTAAATGAGCTCTAACTATATATTCTTGTCTAATTGTAAACCACATTGTCTTTTTCTAAAGCCCAAATTTAAAATAGTAAAATAACTAATGCATTTAAAATCTATTGTGTAGATTTTGGTCTGAAATGCCACTTTCATAGTGGGTCTAAATCATCTTGTTCTAAGAATAAAGGATTTTTAAAAGGCTTTTAAAATTCTGGAATGGTATTAAAAATCATAATCAACCTTTCCCCATGGCCAAATATGACACTATGACCATCAAAAATAAACAAAATTATAGTCTCTTAATTTTAGGTTAAGAATAATAAATCAGATTTAATTGTTGCTTCATAATGTATATTTTCACTCCCTAAGAACATCACAATATGTAAGGAGAAAATAGAGACCTTCCTCTACCATAGAGCTAGTTTTTAAATTTTTACTTTAACTTTATAATATTTGTTACATACAAAATGATGCAGATATTTGTATATTTAAGTTATGAATCATAATACAAGTAATACATATCCATCACCCAAAATTAGAGAGAGAGAGAGAGGGAGAGATATAACGTGGCAATATCTTTTGTGCTCTCTGATGGCTTGTTTGATGTAATTAAGAGACTCAAACAAAAATGATTTTGGGAGCGGAGCAAGATGGCGGAGGAGTAGGAGACCTGGATTTCGTCTGGTCTCAGGAATTCAGCTGAATAGGGATCAAACCATTCTGAACACCTACGAACTCAACAGGAGATCGAAGAAAAGAATAGCAACAACTCTCTGAACAGAAAAGCGACCACTTACTGGAAGGTAGGACGTGCGGAGAAGTGAATCCGAGGCGATATTCGGGAGGATAGACGGCGGGGGAGGGGGCCTCCGTCGGCCGCTTCTGGCAAGTGCTAGAGCCGCGGAGCACAAAATCGGACCTTTTAGAAGTCGGCTCCGCTGAGGGACGTCGCTCCAGTGGCTAAGCGGGGGGTGGAACCCTCACGGGACAGTGTGGTCTTAGGACCCTCGGGGTCACAGAAAGACTGGGGGAGCCTGAGTGCGGCAGAGCACCCAGGTATCAGAGCGGGGAAGCCGGCTGCAGAGACAGAGTCGAAGCGTGGGCTCTCAGCTTGGGGTTGCCATAAACTGTGATCCACGGCCCATTTGGGCCACTGTTCCTCCAGCAGGGACCCAACAAGTGGCAGAGCCTGGAAGACTCCCCTTCCTCCCCTGGGAGGAGCGGTGTGGGAGCACAACGCAGGGATCTGCTGGGTTTGGAGACTCCACACAGGGTCGGTGCCAGAGATAGAAACACTTGGTCACAGGCCGGGTGAGCACGGAATGCGGCTGGAGGCCGGGGAGACGGGAGTGACTGACTACTCTTCTCTGGGGGCTCACTGAGAAGTGGGGCCCCGAATTCTCGGCTCCTCCGGGGAGAGACTGGGAGGCCACCATTTTCACTCTCATCCTCCAAAGCTGTACCAAAAGCTTGCCGGGAACAAAAGCTCTCGAGAGCAAACCCGAGCAGATTGCTTAGCCTGGACCGGCAAGGGCGAGGCAATTTTGCCTCTGGCAAAGACATCTGGGGACCATGGCAACAGGCCCCTCCCCCAGAAGATCAGCACAAACAGCCAGCCAAGACCAAGTTTACCGATCAAGGAGAACAGAACTTCAGCGCTAGGGGAATACTGCACATAGAATTCATGGCTTTTTTACCATGATTCATTAGTCTTTCAAAGTTAATTTTTTTAACTGTTTTTTTTTTAATTTTTCTTTTTCCCTTCTTCAACCAACATCTTATCAATCCCTTTTTTTAAAAAAACATTTTTATTTTTCATTTTTAGAGTCATATTCTATCCTTTCATAGTAGTTACCCTTATTTTTGGCATATATATATATATATATATATATATATGTGTGTTGTTCTCTCTTTAAAATTTTGAGATACAGTTTCATCTAACAAATCAAAATATACCCTAAATCACTAGTGTGATTTGGCTTTGCTCTAGTCTCCTGCCTGATCAGATTCTCTCCCTTTTTTTTTTAAATCTTCTTTCTTTTTTTAAACAACTTATCTTATCAATTCCTTTTATAAAATCTTTTATAATTTTCATCTTTACAGTCATCTTGCATCCCTTCATTGTATCAACCCTTATTTTGTACATATATAAGTCTGTCTGTCTTTAAAATTTTAGGAGGCACTTTCTTCTAACAGACCAAAATACACCCAAAATCTAGTGTGTGGCACTGATCTATGCACTAGCCTGATCATATTTGATCATATTCTGTTTTTTTTTGTTTTGTTCTGTTTTTGTATGTTTTTATCTTTTTCTTTTTTCTCTTTCTTTTTTCTTTCTTTCTCTTTCTTTTCCCGTGGTTTCAGGTCTTTTCTGATTTGTTTAGAGTATATTTGCTGGGGACATTGTTAACCTGTTAGCATTTTATTCTCTCATTCATCTATTCTCCTCTGGACAAAATGACAAGACGAAAAAAATCACCTCAGGAAAAAGAACAAGAGGTAGTACCGTCAGCCAGGGACCTACTCAATACGGACATTAGTACGATGTTGGACCTAGAGTTCAGAATCATGATTTTAAAGATACTAGCTGGGCTTGAAAAAAACATGGAAGTTACTAGAGACACCCTTCCTGGAGAAATAAAAGAACTAAAATCTAACCAAATCGAAATAAAAAAGGCTATTAATGAGGTGCAATCAAAAATGGGGGCACTAACTGCTAGGATAAATGAGGCAGAAGAGAGAATTAGCGATATAGAAGACCAAATGATAGAAAATAAAGAAGCTGAGAAAAAGACAGATTAACAACTACTGGATCATGAGGGCAGAATTCGAGAGATAAGTGATACGATTAGACGAAACAACATTAGAATAATTGGGAACCCAGAAGAAGAAGAAAGAGAGAGGGGGGCAGAAGGTATATTGGAGCAAATTATAGCAGAGAATTTCCCTAATGTGGGGAAGGAAACAGGCATCAAAATCCAGGAGGCACAGAGAACCCCTCTCAAAATCAATAAAAATAGGTCAACACCCCGATATCTAATAGTAAAACTTACGATGAACAAACAATCAATCATGGAACACTGCATCAAAAACTAATGATGTAATAGATGGTGATTAACATAACAATAAAAAAATTTGAAAAAAAATAATAAAAATAAAGAAAAGAAAAAAAAACTTACGAGTCTCAGAGACAAAGAGAAAATCTTGAAAGCAGCTCGGGAGAAGAGATATGTAACCTATAATGGTAGAAACATTAGATTGGCAACAGACCTATCCACAGAGACCTGGCAGGCCAGAAAGGACTGGCATGATATATTCAGAGCACTAAATGAGAAAAATATGCAGCCAAGAATACTATATCCAGCTAGGCTGTCATTGAAAATAGGAGAGATAAAAAGCTTCCAGGACGAACAAAAACTAAAGGAATTTGCAAACATGAAACCAGCCCTCCAAGAAATATTGAAAGGGGTCCTGTAAGCAAAGAGAGAGCCTAAAAGCAGCATAGACCAGAAAGGAACACAGACACTATACAGTAACAGTCACCTTACAGGCAATACAATGGCACTAAATTCATACCTTTCAATAGTTACCCTGAATGTAAATGGGCTCAATGCCCCAATCAAAAGACACAGGCTATCAGATTGGATTAAAAAACAAGACCCATCGATATGCTGTCTGCAAGAGACTCATTTTAGACCCAAAGACACCCCCAGATTGAAAGTGAGGGGGTGGAAAACCATTTACCATGCTAATGGACACCAAAAGAAAGCTGGGGTGGCAATCCTCATATCAGACAAATTAGATTTTAAACCAAAGACTGTAATAAGAGATGAGGAAGGACACTATATCCTACTTAAAGGGTCTATCCAACAAGAAGATCTAAAAATTGTAAATAGCTATGCCCCTAACATGGGAGGAGCCAATTATATAAGGCAATTAATAACAAAAGCAAAGAAACACAGATGGCTTCCCTGGGGAATTCTACCAAACATTTAAAGAAGAGTTAATACCTATACTTCTGAAACTGTTCCAAAAAATAGAAATGGAAGGAAAACTTCCAAACTCGTTTAATGAGGCCACCATTACCTTGATCCCCAAACCAAAGACCCCATCAAAAAGGAGAATTATAGACCAATATCCTTGATGAACATGGATGCAAAAATTCTCACCAAAATACTAGCCAATAGGATCCAACAGTACATGAAAAGGATTCTTCACCACGACCAAGTGGGATTTATCCCCGGGCTGCAAGGTTGGTTCAACATCCGCAAATCAATCAACGTGATACAATACATTAACAAAAGAAAGAACAAGAATCATATGATCCTCTCAATAGATGCAGAAAAAGCATTTGACAAAGTACAGCATCCTTTCTTGATCAAAACTCTTCAGAGTATAGGGATAGAGGGTACATACCTCAATATCATAAAAGCCATCTATGAAAAACCTACAGCGAATATCATTCTCAATGGGGAAAAACTGAGAGCTTTCCCCGTAAGGTCAGGAACGCGGCAGGGATGTCCACTATCACCACTGCTATTCAACATCACATTAGAAGTCCTAGCCACAGAAATCAGACAACAAAAAGAAATCAAAGGCATCCAAATCAGCAAGGAGGAAGTCAAACTCTCACTCTTTGCAGATGATATGACACTTTATGTTGAAAACCCAAAAGACTCCACCCCAAAACTGCTAGAACTCATACAGGAATTCAGTAAAGTGGCAGCATATAAAATCAATGCACAGAACTCATTGGCACTCCTATACACCAACAACAAGACAGAAGAGAGACAAATTAAGGAGTCGATCCCATTTACAATTGCACCCAAAACCATAAGATACCTAGGAGTAAATTTAACCAAAGAGACAAAGGATCTGTACTCAGAAAACTATAAAATACTCATGAAAGAAATTGAAGAAGACACAAAGAAATGGAAAAACTTTCCATGCTCATGGATTGGAAGAACAAACATTGTGAAGATGTCAATGCTACCTAGAGCAATCTACACATTCAATGCAATCCCCATCAAAATACCATCCACTTTTTTCAAAGAAATGGAACAAATAATCCTAAAATTTGTATGGAACCAGAAGAGACTCGAAATAGCCAGAGGAGTGTTGAAAAAGAAAAGCAAAGCTGGAGGCATCATAATTCCGGCTTCCAGCTCTATTACAAAGCTGTCATCATCAAGACAGTATGGTACTGGCACAAAAACAGACACATAGATCAATGGAACAGAATAGAGAGCCCAGGAATGGACCCTCCACTCTATGGTCAACTAATCTTTGACAAAGCAGGAAAGAATGTCCAATGGAAAAAAGACAGTCTCTTCAACAAATGGTGTTGGGAAAATTGGACAGCCACATGCAGAAGAATGAAACTGGACCATTTCCTTACACCACACACAAAAATAGACTCCAAATGGTTGAAAGACCTAAACATGAGACAGGAGTCCATCAACATCCTAAAGGAGAACACAGGCAGCAACCTCTTCGACCTCAGTCGCAGCAACTTCTTCCTAGAAACATCGCCAAAGGCAAGGGAAGCAAGGGCAAAAATGAACTATTGGGATTTCATCAAGATAAAAAGCTTTTGCACAGCAAAAGAAACAGTCCACAAAACCAAAAGACAACTGACAGAATGGGAGAAAATATTTGCAAATGACATATCAGATAAAGGGCTAGTATCCAAAATCTATAAAGAACGTATCAAACTCAACACCCAAAGAACAAATAATCCAATCAAGAAATGGGCAGAAGACATGAACAGACATTTTTCCAAAGAAGACATCCAAATGGCCAACAGACACATGAAAAAGTGCTCAACATCGCTCGGCATCAGGGAAATCCAAATCAAAACCTCAATGAGATACCACCTCACACCCGTCAGAATGTCTAAAATTAACAAGTCAGGAAATGACAGATGTTGGCAGGGATGCGGAGAAAGGGGAACCCTCCTACACTTTTGATGGGAATGCAAGCTGGTGCAACCACTCTGGAAAACAGTATAGAGGTTCCTCAAACAGTCGAAAATAGAGCTACCATTCAATCCAGCAATTGCACTACTGGGTATTTACCACAAAGATATAAATGTAGGGATCCGAAGGGGTATGTGCACCCCAAAGTTTATAGCAGCAACGTCCACAACAGCCAAACTGTGGAAAGAGCCAAGATGTGCATCAACAGATAAATGGATAAAGAAGAAGTGGTATATATACACAATGGAATATTAAGCAGCCATCAAAAGGAATGAGATCTTGCCATTTGCAAGGATGTGGATGGAACTGGAGGGTGTTATGCTGAGTGAAATAAGTCAATCAGAGAAAGACATGTATCATATGACCTCACTGATATGAGGAATTCTTAATCTCAGGAAAGAAACTGAGGGTTGCTGGAGTGGTGGCGGTTGGGAGGGATGGGGTGGCTGGGTGATAGATATTGGGGAGGGTATGTGCTATGGTGAGCGCTGTGAATTGTGCAAGACTGTTGAATTACAGATCTGTACCTCTGAAACAAACAAATAATGCAATATATGTTAAAAAAAAAAAAGAGGAAGATAGCAGGAGGGGAAGAATGAAGGGGAGTATGTCAGAGGGAGAGACGAACCATGAGAGATGATGGACTCTGAAAAACAAACTGAGGGTTCTAGAGGGGAGGGGGGTGTGGGAATGGGTTAGCCTGGTGATGGGTATTAAAGAGGGCATGTTCTGCATGGAGCACTGGGTGTTATTAACAAACAATGAATCATGGAACACTACATCAAAAACTAATGATGTAATATATGGTGATTAACATAACAATAAAAAATTAATTAAAAAATGAATTTGGATGTTCTCTCTGGGTTTTCTTAGGGAACCAGCCAATAGGACCTGGATCTCTGGTCTCCCAGTGAGAGGGACTGCATCTGAACTCAGTTGGCAATGGTACTATTACTTTCTTCCAACTAAGGCTTTCCATGAGACTCAAGATATGCAGATACTGAGTAGCTGACTTTCTTGGACAAGTCTTTTTTTTTTTTTTAAGATTTATTTATTTATTTTAGAGAGAGAGAGAGCACTGCAGGGGGAGGGGCAGAGGGAGAGAGAGAGAATCCTAAGCCGACTCCCTGCTGAGGGTGGAGCCTGATGTTTTGCTCAATCCCACAACCATGAGATCATGACCTCAGCAGAAATCAAGAGCCAGATGCCTAACCAACTGAGCCACCCAGGCGCCCCTCTTGGACAAATCTTATAAATAGTTGCTCCTAAACCAAGACTGCCTGGTGCCCCAGTGAATTTCCTGACAAGATTCCTTTCACGTTTGCCCTGCAAGAAGGGAGAGAAAAAAGGGGATGGAATTCCTCTCCTATAATGCAAACTCACACTGAAGATCCAACATAGTGCTCTGGCCCCAATATACTTCTCCTTGAGATGATGGCAGAATGGGGGAATCTGTGTTTTTTCCTTACTTTTGTAAACAAGTTTCCTTCTTCACCAATAAAACCTAGCCCTTAACCTAGTGGTTCTAACTTTGGTGTGGGTCAGAATTACCTAGGGGCATGTTAAAACACAGATTGCTGGTCCCACATCCAGAATTTCTGTAGACCAGGACTGGGGTCTGGGATTTTGCATTTCTAGAAAGTTCCCAGGAAATGCTGATATTATGGTCAAGGGACCACACTCTGAGAAACTCTGTCTTAATTCATGCAGTGGAAATCAGCTCACAAAGGGTCCCATTGCCAAGACCTTCACCTAGGAATTAATCATTGTCCTTTCTTGTGCCCTACTTTATAGTTTTACCACACAGGAAGGAATTTTTAACCAATAGATGACCTACTCTTCTCACTCATCCATCCAGTGTATAGCTATAATTAATTCATTTTCACTGTTCTATGATATTCTGTTGTGTGAATAAAACTATTGATAGACATTTGGCTTGTTTTCAGGTTTTTCCTAGGAAACTCTTATGAAGAGTCACTTCTTTAGTCATAGAATTACCCTTGCTTCCTGAAAGGACCCATCTAGAGGGAATCTTCCTGGGGTGCCTCGTTGGATAATTTGGCTAAGCATCTGCCTTTGGCTCAGATCATGACCCCAGGGTCCTGGGATTGAGCCCTGCATTGGGCTCTCTGCTCAATGGAGAGCCTGCTTCTCCCTCCCTCTGCTGCTCCCCCTGCTTGTGCTCTGTCAAATAAATAAAACCTTAAAAAAAAAAAAAGAGGGAACCTTTCTTCCCTTAGACCTTTCCCTAAATTCTAACGTCTTCTTACTGAGACACCCAATGGTGTGTGTTCTACCTTGTTCAGTGAGCACCTAACTCAACTTGTTCAAGTACATGTGTGTCTGTGGTCTTTGGCTGAAGGCTTTATATGTAAAATATCTTCACATGCCTTGTTGTGCCTTTTGATGAACACCAGTTCTTAGTTTTAGTTCAAGTTTTCAATTTTTTCCCTTTATGGCTAGTGCTTTTTACATCATATTTAAGAATTCCTGTCTTAGTCCAAGATCATATGGATATGTATTTTTTTGCTAGATATGTATTTCTAATATCTAAATTTAAAATGCCAAAAGTGAGGACAAAGGGAAAGAAATCTAAGAATGGCTCCCAGTAGTCAAAAGTTACAGAACCTTGAGATGATGAACCTCTGACAAAATAAGGTACTGAAGGGTAGGCTGTTTGGGGAAAAGATGGTATTTTTTTTCTTCCAAGTCTACTGCTCCTAAACTGTCCTCAAGGATGTTTTCAGGAGGTTTGAAATTTGTTTTAATGGCCTGCAAAAGTAAAAAGTTTAAAATCCAAATCCATAAGTGGCAAGTAGTTCATAGGTGCTTAAATTTCAAGTAAATTCACTCTGTTCTTTTTTGCTTTATTTTTTTAAATAAATTATTTATTTTAGAGAGGGGGAAAGGGAAGAGGCAGAGGGAGAGGCAGAGAACCTCACACAGACTCTTCCCAAAGCACACAGCCCAGGCCTCTCTGCTCTCTCCACCCTGAAATCAGGACCTCAGTGGAAACCAAGAGTCAGATGCCCAACGGACTGAGCCACCCTTGTTTTCTTTTTTAAACATCAAATTCCATTAACTGATAAACTGAGTCTAGAGAAAGCAGCCTGGGCAAAGATCATTGCGATGGGTGTTAAGAAAGCAGGATTTTAATCACGATTCTGCCACTAATCTAAGTGGCAATGGGGTTAAGTGTGGGGGTTTCAAATTCCTTAAATATGCAGGATAAACTACATCACCCTCAAGTTTCCTTCCAGAACTAAGTCTTCTTAAGCAATTGTAAAATGTATCCGTGTAAATCCAAGCAGCCAAGCGTTTGTCACGTGAGTCATAAGGCCATTTCTTCCCAGGTCTTAAACCATGTGGTGAACCCTACCTACGATCTTTTGGTAGCCTTACAGTTGAGGAGATTTGGACCACTACAATAGTTAAGGCCAAGCTCCCAGGAAATTTACAAAACAGGAACACCAAATGATGTTCTGACAGCCTTCATCAGACCAAAAGGCCAGGGCTGCTAGGTGCGGGGGAGGTGCACCTGCTTCTCACAGGTCTGGTCCCTCTGGTAACTTCTTTTTTTCTTTTTCTTTTTTTTGCATTCTCAGGCGCAAGGCTCTTTTCTTAAAATGAAGGCCTATTTCTTCCGTCATTCACTCAGGCCCCAGGGAACGGGTAAGAGCCACAGGAGCGGCCTATCGCCCGCGCCAGAACGCCCGCGCAGTCACGAGGGGAGTTTGCGGGGCGGTCGCAGAGGCGCGCCCGGGGCACGCTGGGAACGCGGGGCGCCGCGACCCGGCCTGACCCGGAAGGGCTGGTGCGTGGTAACTCCGGCTTCCCTAGCAACTGAGCAGGTGCTAGTCCTAACCATCCGCATCCTCTTGTTCGGACACCTCCCGGGATGCCACTGCAGGTTAGCGATTACACCTGGCAGCAGACGAAGACTGCGGTGTTTATCTCTGTGCCTCTCCGGGGCGTCTGCGTCAGAGATGCGGACGTGTTCTGCACGGAAAACTATTTGAAGGTAGGAACTCGAGTTGTGCCTGCCGGGTCCCCGGGGGTGTGGTCCGAAGCTTCTGAGAGCGCTTCTGTGTACACGCCACAGGCGCGTTCTTGCAGATAAGCGTCCTAAAATTTCGTTCCATTTTTTTTTTTTAAACCGAATCCCATAAGGTGATACCTCATCTTTAGACGGTTGTCATCAGACCAGAGATGATTTTTATCCAGGATTCCTTCATATGCCTTGTTAATCGAGTAAATTTATAGCAGGCATTTAAGAAAATGATCTTGGCCTCTATCATTTGTTTCTTAACGGCTGTGTCTTTATTTTGTGTAACTAAATCAACCTCCGTTTACCCTCTTCTGAATAGGTCAACTTTTATCCATTTTTATTTGAAGTGTTTCTCTATGCGCCCATAGACGATGAAAACAGCAAAGCCAAGATTGGGAATGACACTATTGCATTCACCTTGTATAAAAAAGAAGTGGCCATGTGGGAGACCCTTTCTGTGTCAGGTGGTAAGTTTTTTATTAAAAGATGTTCATCTGGTTGTGCTTTTTATATTTTATACCTTAAAATTTTTTTTCAGAACAATTTTCTAGAAGAAAAAGTAGGAACGTGAGCATGATTTAAATGACATAGTGCTTCAGCTACCACTTAAATAACTTAAAAATTGAATAATTCAAAAGTTAGAGCACATTTATAATAGTTCTCAAGCAGGTGTGGGCTTGTTTCTTCAGAGGATAAGGCCTCTTGATATGATCTTACTTTTTTTTGTATTAGGCATTAATGCATCTGGTAATCCTCGGAACAACCTATTACTTAAGTTACCACCCTCCCACCCCCGTTTTTGTTTTTGTTTTTGTTTTTTTAGGGTGAGGCTAGTAAGGTACAGAAGGATTGAATAATTGGCACAGGTCACACAACTAGTAAGTGGCAGACTGGAACTGGAGCTTTAGCGGTTTGACTCTAGAGCAGTGGTTCTTAACCCTGGCTACATATTTGAATCACCTGCAAAACTTGTAAATAATACACGTGTCTGAAACTCATCCTAGACCAATCAAATCAATTTCTGTGAGTGGGAAAAGCTTTTCAGGGGTTATAATGTGCAAAGCTGAGATCCCCTATTCTGTGTACTCTTAATGAGTATTCTGCCGCGATTGGCTTTGTGGGTCAGTAATTGCCCTCTACTGCTTTATTTTATTTTCTTCCTCCCTGTTCTAGTTGTCATGTATTCTAGGGCTTTATATCTACTGCCTGAAATTTTTCGTAGGCCTCTGGCATTAAGTCTTTAGTAGGAACTACTGAGAATGGGGAGATTGCAGTCATTTTTTTTAATTTATTTTTTTAGTAATCTCTACATCCAACATGGGGCTCGAACTCACTTTCCTGAGATCAAGAGTCATGTGCTCTTCCAACTGAGCCAGCTAGGCACCCTGCAGTCATTCTTTATATTAATTCTTTCTTGATATCTTGAAGTGGAATCTAATTTTGTAATCCCCAGGACCAGATAGAATTTTTCTCTAAAGTCTAGTATTCAGCTCAGAAAATACTGGCTAAGGTAGATTACCTAGCCAGGTTACTTTAGCTCTTTAGTGAGTTCCAGACTAACTGAAGAGTTTTTAAAAACCAGATTCTTGCTGTCCTACTCACTCCTTCCTTTGTGATTCAGTAAGTCTGAGATGGGGCCTGGGACTATGTCGTGAAACACACCCAGGGTGTTCTGACTCCTTACCTAAGATCAAATGTAAACACTTTAATTTATTTCAATTCTTATTGATAATCTTAATTTTAAAGTAATATGGGACCAGAACCATCACCTATTATAATGGCTTATTTTAAAATAAACAGATTAGGAGTGGTAGGACCCCAGGTAATTCTGATGACTGACCAGGCTTGAGAACCACTGACTTAAATGTCTGTGTGTGTGTGTGTGTGTGTGTGTGTGTGTGTGTGTGTGTGTGTGTCTGTCTCCAGGAAACATTCTGTCTGCCAACTTGTTAGGATATAAAGAAGAATCATGGAACACCTGGGTGGCTTAGTCGGTTAAGCATCTGCCTTCGGCTCAGGTCATAATCCCAGGGTCCTGGGATCAAGTCCCACATCAGGCTCCTTGCTCAGTGGGGAGCCTGCTTCTACCTCTGCCTGCCACTCCACCCTGCTTGTGCGTGCTCGCTCTCTCTCTCTCTCTCTCTGTCTCTGACAAAATAAATAAAAAAAAAAAAAGGAAGAATCATATCAGGAAACCTGTTACTTTTCCCTACATGACACTTTCTTCTATGTCAAATTCTCTTCTTAACCTGCTTGGCTGTCTTTTCCAGGAGTGGGAAGGGAATTTTCTTTCCTAATCATGATCTTCCTCTCTGTTCTATGCATCTGCTTGCAATTCACACCTACTTGATTCTTCTCTTTCATGGTAATATGGTCATCCATTCCAGATTTTGACTATTTAAACCAAGGCTTAACAAATTTTTTCTGTAAAGGACCAGATAGTATTTTGAATATTATGAGCCCCATGGTCTCAGTCACAATTACTTAGTTCTGCTGTGGTAGCACAAAAGCAGCCAATAGACAATACATATATAGAGACACCAAAATTTGAATTTTATCTAATTTTTATATGTTATATTATTTTCATTTTTATCTATTTAAAAATGTAAAAATTATTCTTAGCTTGTGTGCTAGAGGAAAACAGGCAGCAAGTTAGATTTGGCCATAGTATGCCAACCTCTGATTTAGACTAACCGAAACAGTCTTAAAACTAGTTTATGTAATAAGTAATGAGCATTGATTTTACTTCAAAAACCAGGTTTGAGATTCCTTCAGAAATCAACTCAGTTACACGGCAACTCAGTGAAATTATTTCTTTAACAAGATTGTTTTTCACATAAAGTGTGTGGAATCCAGTCTATATGCCAAGTTTTCCCCATCTTTCAGAACATATTTGCTTAATTTTTTCCTGAAATTTTTTCTTGGTATACTTTTCATTTCTTTTAGATGTGAAAGTAGGTTCTTTTGGTTTACCCCTGAATCTGGTCCAGTTGTCTGTCACTCTGTTATTAAACAGGAGGTGGGTTGGGGGAGGCTTCAGACTTAATTCCAGTCCTAAATCCTAGTCAAGATCTTGAATGAGCAAAGATTCCATGCTTTTTTTTCTTTTCCTTTTTAAGGCAATTTCTTTGAAAATTAAAATTCCAGACTTTTTTTAAACTGATAACTGAAATTTAGCATTCCCTTCAATCATGAATGTAGGCAACAAACAGTTGTATCAAGAAATATCACAAATACATTTATATCACAGAGTACATTTATCTTTTATACTCACTACTTTGAAATTATAGTATTTATTACACTTGTTGCTATATATTAATGCATTAATGAAGAAGTATATATATTTTTGTGATATTGTATATCGCAAAAAAACCCTCATCTTCTCTTCTAGGAGACCCCGTAGTGATGATTTATTGTGATTAGGGTTATAAGCAAATAGCCCTGGTTTCTTGACAGAGAGAAGGATAAATGCACACTCTTTGCCTCTATCCTCTCCCATCCCCTTCTGCCACTTCCCCGCTCTCATTTCACTACCCTCTCTCCCTTTTATATCCCTCTCCCTGTCCTCATCACTCCCCCCCTTTTTTAAAGATTTTATTTATTTCACAGAGAGAACGAGAGAGCAGAAGCAGGGGGAGTGGCAGGCAGAGGGAGAAGCAGACTCCCTGCCGAGCAGGGAGCCCGATGCGGGACTCGATCCCGGGACTCAATCCCAGGACCCCAGGATCATGACCTGAGCCGAAGGCAGTCGCTTAACCCACTGAGCCACCCAGGCACCTATCATTCCCCCTCTATTCGCCCTTTCTTTTGTTCCCACTTTCTCTCATTCGTATTTCTCTCTCTCTCGTTCTCTCCCTCTGTAGTAATTAATTGCTGTTATAGTTGCTTGCTTACTTTTTAATGTTAGCTTGGCCAGTTTAATATTGAGAAATGTTTTCATCTCTCCATGTGAAGTTTTGTCCCTCCCCCCCCAATCGCATCCTGGATCAGTATGTTAAGCAGTTTTCTCCTAAGTAAAACATTCATCATAATCCTAATTTAGTGATATTTCTTGTTTTAGTTGACAAAGAGATGATGCAAAGAATAAGGGAGAAATCTATTTTACAAGCACAAGAAAGAGCAAAAGAAGCTGCAGAAGCAAAAGCTGCAGCAAGGCGAGAAGATCAAAAATATGCACTAAATGTTATGATGAAGGTAAGTTGCAGATAGGAAAGTTCTCTAATTAAAGAGATAACAGTAAACTCTGTAAAGATGATTTATTCTAATCACTGTACTTCCTCACCTCTTTATTCATACTTTGGTTATAGGATTTACTATGTTATGGAGGCTATCTACTACTCACGTGTGTTCCTGAAAATCTGTATGAAAGTAGAGGGTATACAGGTTGGACAATAGATTTACTTGTTTCAGGGAGAATGTTCTATTTCCAAGGAATTAAAAAAATTATAATTTTCTATGGTAAAAGTGTTTTACTTTTTTAATCTTGGAATAAAGGACATAATTATTTAAAACAAGAAGAGCCTAGATTATGTCAATACTAAACATTGACATTAATATCTTTTTAACTGTTGAGGCTTCCAAGTTAAAGCTTTTTTTTTTTTTAAGATTTATTTATTTATTTTAGAGAGAGAGCACACAAGCAGGGAGAGGGGCAGAAGGACAGGGAGAGAATCTCAAGCAGACTCCGATTTCTGGCTGAGTGCAGAGCCTGAAGCTGGGCTCAGGCTCACTACCCTGAGATTATGACCTGAGCTGAAACCAAGAGTTGGATGCTTAACTGACTGAGCCACCCAGGCGCCCCTCAAGTTAAAGCTTTAATCAGCAATATATTTTTTGAGATATAATTCACATACCATATAATTCACCCGTGTAAAGCTTACAGTTTATTAGTTTATAGTATTTAGAGATGTGCGACCATCACCACAATCAATTTTAGGACATTTTCATCACCCAAAAAGAAACCCTGTGCCTGTTAAGAGTCACTCCCCATTTCTCTCATTCACTCCAGCCCCGGGCAACCACTAATCCACTTAATAGATTTACCTATTCTGACTAATTTTTACAAGTAATTTCTTATCTCATATTCTCATTTTGACATCTTGAAAAGATTAAGGAATCTATAACTAGCATTTCATCAAGAGCTCTGTGGACCTATGATGCTTCTTTTGTATATGGATTACTAGTATTGTGTTCATAATTCCAAGGATATCTCCACTTCTTTTATTACTTCTATTTGACTTTTATATATACCCTATGGTTATATAGGGTCCTTTACTTAAAAATTGAACACATGGTCAGCTGACCAAAGATTCCTGCTTTCAGTATACTTGAGTTCCATCTTTTCCTTATTGTGTTATCACTGCTGTCAGCCTTTTGATTTTATCATTTTCCTGAATTTTAAAAAATGAAAGCAAAATAATATAAAATTTGTGGTAACCGATAAATATTCCCTGAACTAATAAAATAGATAAATAATGGTATACATTTTGCTGTACTGGTAAAATAACAAAACTGGCAGTACCACCATACTGTGCCTTGAAGTTATTAATGTACTTATATCTGAAAGCCTGATTTGGTATTTGGAAAGGTGGTTTTGGGGTATTAGTATATAAAGTATGAAGCTGTAGATGATATTAAAGCGGAAAGCACCTATGAAAGTCTATAACCTATACTACAAACGGTCCATTTTGTTTGTTTCTTTCCTTCAATAGAGTTCAGAGTTGGGATTATGTTTTCTTTCATCCTTATTACAGCTATTGCCAAGTTAAATAGTAGGTGCTCAAATATTTGAATGAATTAATGTAAATACACTGTTCTGGGACCCTGTGACAGTAGCAAAGTTCTATTTTGATGGATAGATGCAGCTTTTTTTACTCTGTCCAATCTTAGACATTCAGAAAAGAATTTTCAAGGTTCAGTAAGAGTAGATGAAGAGCTAAAACAACAAAAGGCAACCTGTTATTAGCTTAAACCAAAAATTAACTTAAAACTTGATTTACATCTCAAAAAGTAATAGTTTTTTAGTAGTTATCTTTTTTTTAAAGATTTTATTTATTTTAGAGAGACAGAGAGAGAGAAAGGGAGTGCGAAAGAGCATGAACAGGGGAGAGGGAGAAGCAGACTCCCCGCTGAGCGGGAAGCTGGACACGGCCTTGGGCCTGGATCCCAGGACCCTGGGATCATGACCTGAGCCAAAGGCAGACACTTAACTGACTGAGCCACCCAGGCCCCCTTAATAGTAATCTTTTAAAAATAATTAGCAGGGCTGGTGCTAAGACTCATTATGTCAGTTCACTGTGCTGTATGTATTAGTCTACTTGGGCTATCATAACAAGATACCACAGATTGGATGGCTTAAATGACAGACATTTATTTTCTGACAGTTCTGGAGTCTAGAAGTCTCAGATTGAGGTCCAGCAAAGCCAGTTTCAGATGAGGAGTCCATTCCTGGCTTGTAGTTGGTGGAGAGAGACAGAGAAAGAAAGAAATCAGGTGTCTCTTCTTAGTAGGGCACTAATCCTGTTCTGTCAGGGCCCCATGCTTATGACCTCATTTAACCCTAATTACTTCATCAAAGTCCCCATTCCCAAGTACAGCCACTCTGAGGATTAAGGCTTCAACATATACATTTGGTGGGGACACAAACATCCAGTCAATAACACTGTGTAATAAACTATCCAAAATTTAGTGATGTAAAGGCACAAATACTTCTTTCTCAACATTCTGTCTGTTGGTGAGGCATTTCTTGTCAGCTGGGGCTGGATTTATTATGGCCAGATGTGCTAGGATGGCCTCACTCACATGTCTAAAACCTTGCCTGGAAGAGCTGTAGACTCTCTCTACATGTGATATTTCAGTCTCCAGGGCTTCTTGACTTCATAGTCCAGGTTCTTGGTAGCAAGAAAGGGAAAGCCCTAATGCACAAGCACTTTTAAAGCTTCTGTTGGGTCATATTTGCTAATGTCCAGTTAACCAAAATAAGTCATATAGCAAGCCCAGATTCAAGGACTGGAGAAAGAGACTACACCTCTTCTACGAAAGAGGGATTAAGTCATATTGCAGAGGGGTGTGCAGAGAGGGATGGGAGGAATTTGGGGCCATTTTGCAATTAACTTTACTCAATTAGTTTGAATTTAAAAGATTAGGGTTTAAATAATAAAGAGAACTTGACTCATCCAGCAGGAAAAGTTCAGAGATAAAGCAGTGATCAAATGTATTTAAATCAAGGCTCTGATTCCATTTCTCTGCATCATCCTTAGCACTGCCTTTCCTTGTGTCTGCTCATCCTTAGGTTGATAGTGAGATGATCCACGTCTGCATACAACAAAGCCCAGGGGAAGACAGGCTATTTTGTTGGCTCCCTTTTAAGCCCCATAAAACAATTGCTTTTTTTTTAATTTTTTTATTGTTATGTTAATCACCATATATTACATCATTAGTTTTTGGTGCAGTGTTCCATGATTCATTGTTTGTTCATAACACCCAGTGCTCCATGCAGAACGTGCCCTCCTCAATACCCACCACCAGGACAACCCATCCCCCTCCCCCCCTCCCCTCTAGAACCCTCAGTTTGTTTTTCAGAGTCCATCATCTCTCATGGTTCGTCTCCCCCTCTGACATACTCCCCTTTTCTTCCTCTCCTGTTATCTTCTTCTTTTTCTTTTTTCTTAAAATATGTTGCGTTATTTGTTTCAGAAGTACAGATCTGTGATTCAACAGTCTTGCACAATTCACAGCGCTCACCGTAGCACATACCCTCCCCAATGTCTATCACCCAGCCACCCCATCCCTCCCACCCCCAACCACTCCAGTAACACTCAGTTTGTTTCCTGAGATTAAGAATTCCTCATATCAGTGAGGTCATGTGATACATGTCTTTCTCTGATTGACTTATTTCACTCAGCATAACACCCTCCAGTTCCATCCACATCGTTGCAAATGGCAAGATCTCATTCCTTTTGATGGCTGCATAATATTCCATCGTGTATATATACCACATCTTCTTTATCCATTCATCTGTCGATGGGCATCTTGGCTCTTTCCACAGTTTGGCTATTGTGGACATTGCTGCTATAAACATTGGGGTACACGTACCCCTTCGGGTCCCTACATTTGTATCTTTGGGGTAAATACCCAGTAGTGCAATTGCTGGATCGAACGGTAGCTCTAATTTCAACTGTTTGAGGAACCTCCATACTGTTTTCCAGAGTGGTTGCACCAGCTTGCATTCCCACCAACAGTGTAGAAGGGTTCCCCTTTCTCCACATCCCCGCCAACATCTGTTGTTCCCTGACTTGTTAATTTTAGCCATTCTGACGGGTGTGAGGTGGTATCTCATTGAGGTTTTGATTTGGATTTCCCTGATGCCGAGCGATGTTGAGCACTTTTTCATGTGCCTGTTGGCCATTTGGATGTCTTCTTTGGAGAAATGTCTGTTCATGTCTTCTGCCCATTTCTTGATTGGATTATTTGTTCTTTGGGTGTTGAGTTTGATAAGTTCTTTATAGATTTTGGATACTAGCCCTTTATCTGATATGTCATTTGCAAATATTTTCTCCCATTCTGCCGGTTGTCTTTTGGTTTTGTGGACTGTTTCTTTTGCTGTGCAAAAGCTTTTTATCTTGATGAAATCCCAATAGTTCATTTTTGCCCGGGCTTCCCGTGCCTTTGGCGATGTTTCTAGGAAGAAGTTGCTGCGGCTAAGGTCGAAAAGGTTGCTACCTGTGTTCTCCTTTAGGATTTTGATGGACTCCTGTCTCACGTTTAGGTCTTTCAACCATTTGGAGTCTATTTTTGTGTGTGGTGTAAGGAAATGGTCCAGTTTCATTCTTCTGCATGTGGCTGTCCAATTTTCCCAACACCATTTGTTGAAGAGACTGTCTTTTTGCCATTGGACATTCTTTCCTGCTTTGTCAAAAATAAGTTGACCATAGAGTTGAGGGTCCATTTCTGGGCTCTCTCTTCTGTTCCATTGATCTATGTGTCTGTTTTTGTGCCAGTACCATACTGTCTTGATGATGACAGCTTTGTAATAGAGCTGGAAGTCCGGAATTGTGATGCCGCCAGCTTTGCTTTTCTTTTTCAGTATTCCTCTGGCTATTCTGGGTCTCTTCTGGTTCCATACAAATTTTAAGATTATTAAACAATTGCTTTTGATGTTGTAAAATATTAAAATTTGAACACATTTCAGTGAATTTTGAAGTGTTTGATACTTCAAACTTGGTTTACAGCATCAGCTTTTTGGTGTCTTTGCTGCTGATCTATCATTCATTCATTTAATAGTTATTTATTGAAAACTGTGAAAGGTGTCGCTACAGAGCTGAACAAGTCAGTCTTCACTCTCAGTTTACTCATGGTATAGAGAAGGTGACAGACAAGAAAAAACAGATTACACCATAGGATGGTTGAGAAGTCATGGGAGGATAGAACGAGAACACTGACAAAAGATTGGTATCTCGGTCTGAGAGTACAGGCAGGAAATATGAGGCAGTGTTTTTTGTGCCAAATATTGGAGAATGAGTCACAGGTATCTGAGGAATAAATGGAAAAATTATAAATAACTGGGATAAGTCCATGACAGAATATGGCCCAGTGAGGGAACATTTGTTGGTCAGAAACAAAATCTTAGTATTTTGAAAATTTTTCTGCAGGTAATTGGAAACTCTTTAGGGATTTTTCAGCAAGAATATCAAATTATTTGGGTTTGTGTGTTGGAAAAGCTCCTTCTGGTTAATGAGTATGAAGTGGTTGCAGGGTAGAGGCAGAGCTTTTGTATTTTTAAGATGGAAAGAACCTGAGCACATTTATATGTTGAAGAAGGAAGCTAGTAAAGAGAGAGAAGTTGATAATACAACCATCAGAGGGGACTGATGATGATGGAACAGGTGGGATGAAGGTTGGAACAGGTGAAAAAATTAGTCTTAGCTGAGAGCAGTATATTTTATCTTTGGACACTAGAGGGCAGGAATAAGGAATAACAGGATTTGGAAAATTCTTAAGGACACAGTTAAAAGAATCCTTTGTTTTCAGGGTGAAGGAGGCAAGAGGGAAAGAGACTGAGGTGGAGGTATAGGTTTTGAGGTGATTAATGGAAGTTTGGAATACCGACGCCAAACTGATCTTCTGAAGCATGATCTCTTTGACAGTTTTGACTGCTATTGCCTGCTTTGTCTGTCTTCTTTACTATTTTGTTTTATAGATTACCCTCTTCCCTTTTGAGTTTTCTTTTTGTTTTCTTCTTCAGGGGAAGTACTACTTCACTTTTGCCCTCTGAGCTTTTAACCTAGGTAAATCAAATTTGAAGTGCTTTCTTCTGTCATTTTCACAAAGTTGAAACTCAAACTGTGAAACAACTTTGCATAATCATGCAGATGAGGTATAAGTTGCTTTCTGGAATTGTCTAGGTTATACTATAGGGCCTTAAAAAGTTCTTATCAGTGAACCCGACGCCCTGTTTATTAGAAGTGTGTACAATGTACAAAAACCACAAGGAACTGCTTGGCTCTTTTTTTATTCCATTTTTTAATAGTAATGTTCATGTTCCTAGCATTTTTTTTATCCCCCAGCCCCTCCTTTTTCTGCACTTTCTTCCCTTTCAGTGCACATCAGCACTGTTGACCCTATTGACTTTCTCACAATACTGTTTCTTGCTTTTGCATGTTTAGCATTTTCCCTATAAACCATTCTTAGGGCTCTATGCTTTTGGTATCTCCTGTTCTAACTCCTTTGACCTACTCCTTATATGTGAAATCTTCATTTTCTTACTTTATTTGTTATTAACAGTTATTACCATCATAAGGCTTAATTGTGCTATTAGTATACTCAGTCTTTGTATCAAAATTCCTTTTGAATTTTATTTTTCACCTTTATTATCTTTGATATTTCTTATTGAGAAGCTTTATTTATTATTTTTTTAAGATTTTATTTATTTATTTGACAGAGACACAGCGAGAGAGGGAACACAAGCAGGGGGAATGGGAGAGGGAGAAGCAGTCTCCCTGCGGAGCAGGGAGCCCGATGTGGGCTTCTCCCAGGACCCTGGGATCATGATCTGAGCCGAAGGCAGACACCCAATGACTGAGCCACCCAGGCACCCCAAGAAGTTTTACAGATCAAATACATTTTTTTGTTTGTTTTTCCTTCAAACTGCTGCCATGGTGGCTTTTATTTTATTTTTAAGTATTTTATTTTCCAGTTTTATTGAGGTATAATTGACAAAAATGTAATATATTTAAAGTGTATAATGTGAACAGTTGATATACATATATTTTGTGAAAGGAATCCCATAATTATGTATATATCACATTAATTAATTAATCTATCACAAAGAGAGGGAAAACTGAATGGGAAGAAATCAGAGAAGGAGACAAACCATGAGAGACTCTGGATTCCGAGAAACAGAGTGTTACAGAAGGGGGGGTGGGGGGATAGGGTAACCAGGTGATGGGTATTAAGGAGGGCACTTGTTGTGATGAGCACTGGGTGTTATATGCAACTAGTGAATTGTTGAACAAAACATCAAAAACTAATGATGTACTATATGTTGGCTAACTGAACATAATAAAATAAATGTTTGATGGAATTCAAAAAGAAATACATATATCACTTCATAAAGTTAACTTTACATTGGATCTCAGCACTTATAGCTAAAAATTTGTACCCTGTTACAGCTTCTCCCCATTTCCCTTGCCCCCTAGCCCCTGACCACCACCATTCTGCTCTGTTTCTATGAGTTCAACTTTAAAAAAAAAATTCTACGTGTAAATGATATCATGCTGCATTTCATATATACTATGCATATGTTAAATATAGTATACACGTAATATATATGTGTGTGTATATAATGAACATAATGTGTGTGTATATGTGTATATATATATATACACATACATACATATCACATTTTCTTTATCCATCCACCAGTGGACACTTAAGATTGTTTTATAGGGGCGCCTGGGTCGCTCAGTCAGTTAAGCATCTGACTTCGGCTCAGGTCTTGATCTCGCGGTGGGGGGGGGGGGCCCTGCTCAGCAGGGAGTCTACTTCTCTCTCTCTCTCTGCCCCCCCCTCAAATAAATAAATAAAATCTTTTAAAAAAAGATTGTTTCTATATCTTGGCTATCGTGAATAATACTGTAGTGAACAAGGTATGGTAGTATAGACATCTCTTGGAGATAGTGATTTTGTTTCCTTTGAATATATATGTCTATTAGTCATTTATATATCTCTTTGGAAAAATGACTAGTCAGGTCCTTGGCCCATTTAAAAGTTTTTTATTTATTTTCTTGCTACTGAGTTATATGAGTTTTTCTATATTTTGCATATTAACCCCTTATTGGCTATGTGGTTTGCAGATATTTCTCTCATTCAGTACATTACCTTTTCATATTGTTGATGTTTTCTTTTGCTGTGCAGAAGCTCTGAAGATGTAGTCTTACCTTATTTTTGCTTTTGTTGCCTTTGTTTTAGTGTCAAATCTAAAAAGTCATTTTCAAACCAATGTCAAGGAACTTACCACCTATGTTTTCTTCTAGGAGTTTTAGGTTTCGGTTTTTACATTCAAGTCTTTAATCCATTTTGAGTTGATTTTTGTGTATGGTGTAAGGTAGGGATCCAATTTTGTTCTTTTGTATGTGAATATCCATTTTTTTCTAGCACCATTTACTGAACATACTATCCTTTCATCATTGTACATTCTTAGTGCTTTTGTCAAAAATTAATTGATCACACGTGCATAGATTTATTTCTGGGCTCACTTTTCTATTCCGTTGATCTATGTGTCTGTTTTTATGGCAATACCATACTGTTTTGATTATTAAAGCTTTATAATACAGTTTGAAATCAGAAAGTATGATTCCTCCAGCTTTGCTCTTCTTGTTCAAGATTGCTTTAACTAGTCAGAATCTTTTTTGGTTCCATATAAATTTTAGGATTTTTTTCTATTTCTGTGAAAAATGCCATTGGGATTTTGATAGGGGTTGCATTGATTCTGTAGATCACTTTGGGTAGTGTGGATATTTTAACAATATTAATTCTTCCAATATGAACATGGGATATCTTTCCATTTATTTGTGTCTTCTTCAATTTCTTTCAGCAATGTTTTGTAGTTTTCACTGTACAGATCCCTCATGTCTTTGGTTAAATTTGTTTCTATTTTATTCTTTTTGATGCTATTATAAATCAGATTTTCTTCTTAATTTCTCTTTCTGATAGTTTGTTGTTAGTGTAGAAATGCAACTGATTTTTTATATTGATTTTGTGTCCTGAAACTTTACTGGATTTGTTTATTAGTCCTAACAGTTTTTTTGGAGTCTTTAGAGTTTTCTGTGTATATCATCTGCAAATATAATCACTTTTATGTCTTCCTTTTCAATGTGGATGCCTTTTATTTACTTTTCTTGATGAATTGCTCTACTGAGACATCAGTAGAGGTGTTGAGTAGAGGTGGTAAGAGTGGGCATTCTTGTCTTGTTTCTGATCTTAGAGGAAAAAATTTTGGCTTCTCACCATTGATTATGATGTTAGCTATGGGTCTGTCATATATGGCCCTCATTATGTTGAGATATGTTCCATATAGACCCAATTTGTCGAGAGTTTTTATCATGGAAGGATGTTGAATTTTGTTAAATGCTTTTTCTATATCTATTGAAACTATCATATGATTTTAACCCTTCATTTTGTTATTTTGGTGTATGACATTGATTGATTTGCATATATTGAACTATCCTGCATCCAAGGAATAAATCTTATTTGGTCATGGTGTATAATCCTTTCAATATACTGTTGAGTTCAGTTTGCTAATGTTTTGTTGAGAATTTTTACATGTATATTCATCAGGGATATTGGCCTGTAGTATTCTTTTCTTGTAGTGTCCTCATTTGACTTTGGTACTAGAGTAGTGCTGGCCTCATAAAATGAGTCTGGGAGTGTTCCCTACTCTTCAGTTTTGGAAGATTTTAAAAAATGGTATGTATTAATTCTTTTTTTATGTTTGGTGGAATATACCAGTGAAGCCATCTCATGCTGGAGTTTTTTTGTTTGCTTGTTTATTGAAATATTTTACTTATTTACCTGAGAGAGAGAGAGAGTGTGTGCACATGTGTGTGCACGTGTAGGAGGAGGGGCAGAGGGAGAGGGAGAAGCAGACTCCCCGCTGAGCAGAGAGCCTGACGTGGGGCTTGATCCCCCAACCCTAGGATCATGACCTGAGCCAAAGGCAGACACCTAACCAACTGGGCCACCCAGGTACCCCTGTTGGGAGGTTTTTGATGACTGCTTCAATCTCTCTTATAATTGGTCTGCTTAGATTTTTCTCTTCATGATTATAACCATCCTAATGGGTAGGAAGTGGTATCTCAATGTGGTTTTGATTTACATTTACCTAATGTTAGTGATGTTGAGAATCTTCCCAAGTGTTTCTTAGCCATTTGTATATCTTAATTGTGTATCTAATAAAGTCCTTTGTTCATTTTTAAATTGGATTATTTGTCTTTTTGTTGTTGAATTGTAAGTTATATATTCAAGATAATAGATCCCTATCAGAAAATGATTTGCAAAAATTTCCCCCAATTTATAGATTTTTTTCACTTTGCTGGTATCCTTTGACACACAAAAGCTTTAAGTTTTCATAAAGTCCAATTTGCCTATTTTTCTTTTGTTGCTCATACTTTTGGTGTCAGTCACATCTAAAAATTCAGTGGTGGGGTACCTGTGTGGCTTAGTCAGTTAAACTCTTGGTTTTGGCTCAGGTCATGATCTCGGGGCCCTGGGATCGAGCCCTGCATCAGGCTCTGTGCTTAGCAGGGAGCCTACTTCACGATTTTCTCTCTCCCTCTGCCCCTCCTGTTCCTGTTCTCTCTATAAAATAAATAAGTAAATCTTAAAAAAAAATAAATAAAAATTCAATGCTAAATCCAAGGTCATGAAGGTTTACCTTGTGTTTTCTTTTAGGAGTTTTATGGTTTTTACCTCTTATATTAAGTTGATTTATTTTGAGTTATTTTTTGTATATGATTTGAGCTGTGAGTCCTGCTTTTTTCTTTGGCATGTGGATTTTTAGTTGTCCCAGCAGCATTTGTTTAAGAGACTATTCTTTCCCCATTGAATAGTCTTGACCTTGTCAAAAATCAGTCAGCTCATTGGGTATGGGTTTATTCCCTGGTTCTCAATTTTATTCCATTGATCTATATGTCTGTCCCTGTCAGTACCACACTTTCCTGACTACTGTAGCTTTGCTGTAAGTTTTGATATTAGGAAGTGTGAGCCCTCCAAGATTTTATTGTTCAAGATATTTTGGCTATTCTGGGTTCCTTGCAATTCTATTTGAATTTGAAGATTGGCTTTTCCATTTCAATTATTATTATAGCATATCCATATATTATCTGATAATTTGAAAAGGTCATTATATAAAATTTTTTTTCTTTTAAGGATTTTTTCTATTTTTAAGTAATCTCCATATCCAACATGGGGCTCGAACTCACAACCCTGAGATCAAGAGTCATGCACTTTACTGACTGAGCCAGCCAGAAACCCCTAAAATCTTATTTTGTTAAAAGATTTTATTTATTTATTTGAGAGAGAGAGGGAGTGTACAACCTGGGGGTGGAGGGGCAGTGAGAGAGGGAATAGCAGACTCCCCCCCCCGCCCCCGAGCAAGGAACCCAACGCTGGGCTCAATCCCAGGACCCTGAGATCATGACCTGAGCCGAAGGCAGACACTTAACCACTGAGCCACCTAGGTGTCCAGTCTTATTTTTATAATTTAATAAATGAGTAGAAAATGAAAGGATGGTAAGATTACTAGTAATTTTTTTCTTTTTGGTATTTTTGTGTT
The DNA here is from genome assembly GCF_003265705.2 of Callorhinus ursinus. Lineage (NCBI taxonomy): Eukaryota > Metazoa > Chordata > Mammalia > Carnivora > Otariidae > Callorhinus > Callorhinus ursinus. The sequence continues at coordinate 21,396,295 of NW_027397087.1, read as the reverse complement.
CTCCCAATAATAAACATATTTTTTCATAATAAGGAAACTTTTTTTAAAAAAAACTGGTAGTACTTACCTTCTTATGGTTATTTTTCCTACTTTTTTTTTTTAAGATTTATTTATTTGAGAGAGAGAGAGAGAATGTGTGTGCACATGTGAGCAGGGAGGGTTAGAGGTAGAGGGAGAGAGAATCTTAAGCAGACTCTGATCTCATGACCCTGAGATCACGACCTGAGCTGAAATCAAGAGTCAGATGCTTAACTGTGCAACTCAGGCACCCCCTTTTTCCTACTTTTAATTTCTTTTTGCTCTAATAGGAATGTACTAATTTTCTGTGTAAATCTAACAAATTTCTAAGCATATGAAAAATTAACTTTAGCCATTAATGTGGTAACATCAGAAAAGGCAGTAACCTCTGACACTGCCTTTCTAATATATATATTTTGTCAAGTATGCTGACCTACCTCATTTTTGTGTAGGTATATCCCAGATTCACAGCATTTGTGTAGAAGTAAACTTTCAGCAGTCATACATGTGTCCACCTTTTTTGTTTACTTCAAGCCTTAAATCTCTTCCAGAGGTGTGGTTAAAATTTATTCTTTCATTCATTATACCCATTAGGGTATTTGTTAGCTTTGGAAAGAACGGAGTGTAGAAGAAGAAATACTTTTGTTTAGAGAAAAATGGAAAGAACCAAAGTTATTGAATGGTTCCTGTCTTCTCAACAGCAAAGTCTTTTGAGATGGAAGTAGCAGAATGCAATTAGGCATCTCTAAAAAGGAAATTGTTTGCGAAAGTCAGTTATGAGATGAATGAAATTATTACTGAGCAGCAAGGATAAGATGAAGGGTAGGGTACAAAAGTATATTAACTCATTTTCATTGGCCCAAACCTGTCAGTTTTGGTCCTTGATTTTTTTATTTTTATTTTTTTATTTTTAAGTACTCTCCACACCCAACACGGGGCTCCAACTCACAACCTGGAGATCAAGAGTCGCATGCTCTACTGACAGTGATTAAGGCACCCCTGTCCCTTGCATTTGAAGGCTAGTCAAATGGGAACTTTATAACATACATAGCATTAAATATGTCCATACTGTCTCCATGCATGTATAATAAACTTGGGTACTGGCTTAAGGAAAATTTCTCCATCAGTAAGCTGAAGCTGAATCTTTTTTTTTTCTTTTTAAAGATTTTATTTATTTATTTATTTCACACGGAGATAGATAACGAGAGCAGGAACACAAACAGGAGGAGTGGGAGAGGGAGAAGCAGGCTTCCCGCGGAGCAGGGAGCCGACGGGGGGCTCCATCCCAGGACCCTGGGATCATGACCTGAGCCGAAGGCAGACGCTTAACGACTGAGCCACCCAGGCACCCCTGAAGCTGAATCTTTTAAAAGATTCAGACAAATCGTGACAGAGTTATGAAATCATATACTGTAAAAACAGAATTTTCTACCACATAATAACTTCTGTTGAAGGAGAGAGGGAAAGCTAACTAGCGTAATAAGAGTTTGCTTTTATTCTTGTCTACATGTGTAGTTTCCAAGTTACTTACAAATTCTTATGCTTTTTATAGTAAGTTCAGATATCAATTCAATGAAGTAAACTGAAAGGGAGAATAACTATGTCCAAATTTGTTGGAAAGCTGAACAAGTTCCTTTCAGTAATTCATGAGTTTTATTCTTGGTTTGTGAATTAATTAGCCATTGGCTCTCCTTATAGCTCTTACTGTTTTCTTTGGGCCCCTTTCACCTATTTTGAAAATCTGCCAAAGGGAAAAGAGAAATGTCTTAGTTGGCTCAGGCTATCATAACAAAAAAATGACAGAGTGCATGGCTTAAATGACAGAAATTTATTTCCTCACAGTTCTGGAGGCTGGGAAGGCCAAGCTCTAGGTATGAGTCAATTCAGTTTCTGGTGAGGACTCTTCCTGACTTACATATGACTGCCTACACACTGTGTTCTCACAAGGTGGAGAGAGACAGAGAGAGAGAGAGAGAGAGAAAGCTCTCTGGTGTCTGTTCTTATAAGGACACTAGTTCTGTTTTATTAGGATCCCACCCTTATGGTCTCATTTAACCTTAATTACCTCCTTGTAGGTCTTATCTCCAAATATTGTCACATTTGAGGATTAGGACTTCAACATATGGATTTGGGGACCATGATTTAGTTCATATAAGAGAAGGGAAATAAAATGAACATCAGTTTTGTTCCATTTTAGCTTTGGCTGTAACAGATGTCTATATAATTCTAAACACCAGATTCCCATTTCCATAGAACATAAATAACTAAATAATTTCAGAAGTTTATAACTTTCAAGAAAAATTTTAAAACTATATTTATTAAACTTTACACTGTTATTTTAATTTTCCTTCTTAAGGAATTCTTCATTAGGATGATATATAGCTACATGTGGAAGATAATACTTTAAGATATTCTTACCTGGAACACCTGGGTGGCTCAGTCGGTTAGGCATCTGACTTGATTTGGGCTCAGGTCCTGATCTCATGGTTGTGGGTTAGCCTGGAGTCAGGCTCTGCTGGAGATTCTCTCTCCCTCTGCCCGTCCTCCCCCTAGAATAAATAAATCTTTAAAAAAAGAGATATTCTTACCTGGCATTTTTGCATATTGTCTACTTTTTCCATTAGAATTCTTAACATATTAAACAGTTATTTTAAATTCCATTTCGGTTCATTCTTATATTTGTGTTGTATCTGAGTCTGGTTCTGTTGATTATTGTCTCTTTATGGTGTGTTTTTCTTGCCTTTTGGCAGGTCTTACAATTTTTTATTGAAAGCTAGACCTGGGGGTGCCTGGGTGGCTCAGTTGTTGAGCGTCTGCCTTCAGCTCAGGTCATGATCCCAGGGTCCTGGGATCGAGCCCTGCATCGGGCTCCCCACTCCGCGGGAAGCCTGCTTCTCCCTCTCCCACTCCCCATGCTTGTGTTCCCTCTCTCGCTGTGTCTCTCACTGTCGGATAAATAAAATCTTTAAAAAAAAAAAAAAAAGAAAGCTAGACCTGTATCAGGTAGTAGAAACTGAGGTTATTAGGCTGTTAGGGTATAGATTTATTTTAATGTGGCTGCTATGTTTAATGTTACCTGTGGCTGTATGTATCAGAAGCTTTAAAGGTTTCTAGTGTCTGGTATTTTTTTTTTTTAAACTCCCCCTTTGACTCTGGGCTTCTCCATTTATTCCTCTTCTCAGAGAGTCTTTATTGTAAGATTCTCTCTTATATAATCTACTCTTATTATCCTGGAGCCCCTTTGGTATGGTAGTAAATTATAATGGAAAGGAAGCATTCCTAATCTTTCAATTAAATATCACTTTTTTCATGGGCCTATATCTTGGGACTGTGATCTTGACAAGTTTTCTCCCGGTGAGACAGCTTTTCCCCACTGCCTCCTATTACCTTCCTTGGCTGTAGTGTTCCTGGTCTATTTTTTTGAATCCGGGACTATTAACTATTTTCTTCTGTCCTTAGGTTGGATAGAGAGGCTGGAGAAGACTGGAGTGGGAGGGATTCTCTTCCCCCAGCCGAGATAAGGGACTTCTGCTCTGGCAAAGTCCTTTTCTCTGGATGGTAGATCTTTAAGGAGAATGCTCTAGGTATTTCTGTAATCCACAATGACTATTCTTCCCCTCCCTTTGCCAGAGACACAAAGTTATCTTATTCAGAGCTTCATCATTGTAGCCTGAGGGAGTTTCTGGAGGTGAAGCCCACAAAAATATGAGGGCATTTCTCAAGACTGTGGCCTGAAAGTTTATCATTCTCCTGCTAGTCCACCCTTAAGTATTTTGTCAAAATTACCATTTAAGTATTCCTACTAGTTTATAGCTCTAGTTACTTTTGCTACAGGCAAGCAGATCTTTGTGTCTTTTTGGATACACCTGTCTCTCCAGATTTCAGGGTAACAGTTTGCCCTGCAATTTTCTTCTTTGATGAGTCAAAGAAAACTAGTTGTTTTTTTCAGTTTGTCCATCTTTTTTTGTTGTTGTGAGGATTGGAGTGACACCTTCTAAGCTTTTTGCCTGTCAAAGGTGAAACTAGAGCTCCTTTATATTTAGGTTGTTGTAAAACTTTTAAATGGTTGCTAGATGCACTTTTAACTTTTAAGAATCTACTTCAAGTAAACACTGACTCAATTCCAGTAAAATATAGCGACTTTGCTCTAATACAACTCTGTTATCTCCCCCATCTTTGGGCTGCTTTGCCATTCATGTGTATGTAGTTGTTATAACTCAATAATATATATTATAATTCTACTTTAAAAATTATCGCTTTTTTAAAAAATCATAGGTTTTTAAAGAAATCAAGAGAGTAAAGGCAAAAAAAAGGTCTGTATTGTCTTTTTTTCTTGATTAAACCATATAATATAATATCAGCAGTCCTTTTTTCCCCCCTCATTTGTTTGTTTTAAAACTGGAAATTTGTACCTTTTGACCCCTTTTACCCATTTCACCCAGCCCAGCATCCCATCATTGGTAGTCACGTTTGTTCATGGTATCTATGAGCTTAGGGTTTTTTTGTTTGTTTTAAATTCCACATATAAGTGAGATCACATGGTATTTGTCTTTCTCTGTTTTATTTCACTTAGCATAATGCCCTCAAGGTCCATCCATGTGGTTGTAAATGGCAAGATTTCATTCTTTTTTGTGGCTGAACAATATCCTATTGTGTATATATATACCAAATTTTCTTTCTGTTCATCCATCGGTAGACACTTAGGTTGTTTCCATGTCTTGGCTATTGTAAATATTGCTGCAGTAAAGCTGGGGCAGTGCATATATCTTTTTTAGTACATGTTTTCATTTTCTTTGGAAGTAGAGTTACTGGATCATGTGGTTGTTTTATAGTTAATTTTTTGAGGAACCTCCAAACAGTTTTTCATAGTGTTTGCACCAATTTATACTCCCCCTAACAATGTACAAGGGTTCCCTTTTCTCCATATCCTCACCAACACTTGTTTTTCTTTTCCTTTTGATACTAGCCATTCTAACAAGTGTAAGGTGATATCTCAGTGTGGTTTTGATTTGCATTTCCCTGGTAATTAGTGATGCTGAGGATCTTTTCATGTACCTGTTGGCCACCTGTATGTCTTCTTTGGCAAAATGTCTATTCGGATCCTCTGTTCATTTTTTAATTGGATGGTTTGTATTTGTGTTGTTGAGTTGCATTGAGTTCTTTATATATTTTGGATATTAGCCCCTTATCAGGTATTTTAATTTACAAATGTTTTCTTTTATTTAGTAGGTTAGCTTTTCATTTCGTTGACTGTTTCCTTTGCTATGCAAAAGCTTCTTAGTTTGATGTAATCTCACTGGTTTATTTTTGCTTTGCTTGCCTTTGTTTTTGGTGTCAAATCCAAAAAATCATCACAGGGACCAATTATCAAGAAACTTACTGCCTATGTTTTCTTGTAGGAGCTTTATGGTTTTTAGATCCTACAATCAAGTTTTTAATCCATTTTGCGTTAAATTTTGTGTATGGTGTGAGATAGTGGTCCAATTTTATTCTTTTGCATGTGGATATCCTGTCTTCCCAATATCATTTATTGTATCTTTTTGGTTCCTTTGTCATAAATTAATTGGCATATATGCATCGGTTTATTTCTGGGCTCTCTATTCCATATTATTGATCTATGTGTCAGTTTTTATGCTGATACAGTACTTTTAAGTTTTAGTTACTATAGCTTTGTAATATAGTTGGAAATCTGGGGGCTTGATTCTTTCAGCTTTGTTCTTTCTCAAGATTGTTATGGTTATTCAGGGTCTTATGTGGTTCCATGCATATTTATGGTTGTTTTATCAATTTCTGTGAAAAATGCCACTGGAATTTCTTGAATCTGTAGATTGCTTTGTGTGATATGGACACTTTAACAATATTAATTCTTTTAATTCACAAGTATGGAATATTCACAAGCTTTGCTTTTCTTTTTCAACATTCCTCTGGCTATTCGGGGTCTTTTCTGGTTCCATACAAATTTTAGGATTATTTGTTCCATTTCTTTGAAAAAAGTGGATGGTATTTTGATGGGGATTGCATTGAATGTGTAGATTGCTCTAGGTAGCATTGACATCTTCACAATATTGTTCTTCCAATCCATGAGCATGGAAAGTTTTTCCATTTCCTTGTGTCTTCCTCAATTTCTTTCATGAGTATTTTATAGTTTTTTGAGTACAGATCCTTTGCCTCTTTGGCTAGATTTATTTCTAGGTACCTTATGGTTTTGGGTGCAATTGTAAATGGGATCGACTCCTTAATTTTTCTTTCTTCTGTTTTGTTGTTGGTGTATAGGAATGCAGCTGATTTCTGCACATTGATTTTATATCCTGCCACTTTACTGAATTCCTATATGAGTTCTAGCAGTTTTGGGGTGGAGTCTTTTGGGTTTTCCACATAAAGGATCATATCATCTGCAAAGAGTGAGAGTTTGACTTCTTCTTTGCCTATTTGGATGCCTTTGATTTCTTTTTGTTGTCTGATTGCTGTGGCTAGGACTTCTAATACTATGTTGAATAGCAGTGGTGAGAGTGGACATCCCTGCCGCGTTCCTGACCTTAGGGGAAAAGCTCTCAGCCTTTCCCCATTGAGAATGATATTCGCTGTAGGTTTTTCATAGATGGCTTTTATGATATTGAGGTATGTACCCTCTATCCCTATACTCTGAAGAGTTTTGATCAAGAAAGGATGCTGTACTTGGTCAAATGCTTTTTCTGCAACTATTGAGAGGATCCTATGATTCTTGTTCTTTCTTTTGTTAATGTATTGTATCACGTTGATTGATTTGCGGATGTTGAACCAACCTTGCAGCCCAGGGATAAATCCCACTTGGTCGTGGTGAAGAATCCTTTTAATGTACTATTGGATCCTATTGGCTAGTATTTTGGTGAGAATTTTTGCATCCATGTTCATCAAGGATATTGGTCTATAATTCTCCTTTTTGATGGGGTCTTTGTCTGGCTTGGGGATCAAGGTAATGGTGGCCTCATAAAATGAGTTTGGAAGTTTTCCTTCCATTTCTATTTTTTGGAACAGTTTCAGAAGTATAGGTATTAACTCTTCTTTAAATGTTTGGTAGGATTCCCCTGGGAAGCCATCTGGCCCTGGGCTTTTGTTTCTTGGGAGATTTTTGATGACTGCTTCAATTTCCTTAGTGGTTATAGGTCTGTTCAGGTTTTCTATTTCTTCCTGGTTCAATTTTGGTAGTTGATACATCTCTAGGAATGCACCCATTTCTTCCAGGTTATCTAATTTGCTGGCATAGAGTTGCTCATAATATGTTCTTATAGTTGTTTGTATTTCTTCGGTGTTGGTTGTGATCTCTCCTCTTTCATTCATAATTTTGTTGATTTGGGTCATTTCTCTTTTCTTTTTGATAAGTCTGGCCAGGGGTTTATCAATCTTGTTAATTCTTTCAAAGAACCAGCTCCTAGTTTCGTTGATCTGTTCTACTGTTCTTTTGGTTTCTAGTTCATTGATTTCTGCTCTGATCTTTATTATTTCTCTTCTCCTAATGGGCTTAGGCTTTATTTGCTGTTTTTTCTCTAGCTCCTTTAGGTGTAGGGTTAGGTTGTGTATTTGAGACCTTTCTTGTTTCTTGAGAAAGGCTTGTATTGCTATATACTTTCCTCTTAGGACTGCCTTTGCTGTATCCCAAAGATTTTGAACACTTGTGTTTTCATTTTCATTGGTTTCCATGAATTTTTTTAATTCTTCTTTAATTTCCTGGTTGACCCATTCATTCTTTTTTTTTTTTTATTCATTCTTTAGTAGGATGCTCTTTAGCCTCCATGTATTTGAGTTCTTTCGTTCATTCCTCTTGTGATTGAGTTCTAGTTTCAAAGCATTGTGGTCTAAAAATATGCAGGGAATGACCCCCATCTTTTGGTACCGGTTGAGACCTGATTTGTGACCTAGGATGTGATCTATTCCGGAGAATGTTCCATGGGCACTAGAGAAGAAGGTGTATTCTGTTGCTTTGGGATGGAATGTTCTGAATATATCTGTTAAGTCCATTTGGTCCAGTGTGTCATTTAAAGTCTTTATTTCCTTGTTGATCTTTTGCTTAGATCTGTCCCTTTCAGTCAGGGGGATGTTAAAGTCCCCCACTATTACTGTATTGTCGATGTGTTTCTTTGCTCTTGTTATTAATTGCCTTATATAATTGGCTGCTCCCATGTTAGGGGCATAGCTATTTACAACTGTTAGATCTTCTTGTTGGATAGACCCTTTAAGTAGGATATAGTGTCCTTCCTCATCTCTTATTACAGTCTTTGGTTTAAAATCTAATTTGTCTGATATGAGGATTGCCACCCCAGCTTTCTTTTGGTGTCCATTAGCATGGTAAATGGTTTTCCACCCCCTCACTTTCAATCGGGGTGTCTTTGGGTCTAAAATGAGTCTCTTGCAGACAGCATATCAATGGATCTTGTTTTTTAATCCAATCTGATAGCCTGTGTCTTTTGATTGGGGCATTTAGCCCATTTACATTCAGGGTACTATTGAAAGGTATGAATTTAGTGCCATTGTATTGCCTGTAAGGTGACTGTTACTGTATAGTGTCTGTGTTCCTTTCTGGTCTATGCTGCTTTTAGGCTCTCTCTTTGCTTACAGGACCCCTTTCAATATTTCTTGGAGGGCTGGTTTCGTGTTTGCAAATTCCTTTAGTTTTTGTTCGTCCTGGAAGCTTTTTATCTCTCCTTCTATTTTCAATGACAGCCTAGCTGGATATAGTATTCTTGGCTGCATATTTTTCTCGCTTAGTGCTCTGAATATATCATGCCGGTCCTTTCTGGCCTGCCAGGTCTCTGTGGATAGGTCTGTTGCCAATCTAATGTTTCTACCATTATAGGTTACATATCTCTTCTCCCGAGCTGCTTTCAAGATTTTCTCTTTGTCTCTGAGACTCGTAAGTTTTACTATTAGATATCGGGGTGTTGACCTATTTTTATTGATTTTGAGAGGGGTTCTCTGTGCCCCCTGGATTTTGATGCCTGTTTCCTTCCCCACATTAGGGAAATTCTCTGTTATAATTTGCTCCAATATACCTTCTGCCCCTCTCTCTCTTCTTCTTCTGGGTTCCCAATTATTCTAATGTTGTTTCGTCTAATCGTATCGCTTATCTCTTGAATTCTGCCCTCGTGATCCAGTAGTTGTTTATTTGTCTTTTTCTCATTTTCTTTATTTTCCATCATTTGGTCTTCTATGTCACTGATTCTCTCTTCTGCCTCATTTATCCTAGCAGTTAGTGCTGTTATTTTTGATTGCACCTCATTAATAGCCTTTTTGATTTCGACTTGTTTAGATTTTAGTTCTTTTATTTCTCCAGAAAGGGTTTCTCTAATAACTTCCATCCTTTTTTAAAGCCCAGTTAGTATCTTTAAAATCATCATTCTGAACTCTAGTTCCAACATCGTACTAATGTCCGTATTGAGTAGGTCCCTGGCAGTCCATACTTCCTCTTGTTCTTTTTGTTGAGGTGATTTTTTCCATCTTGTCATTTTGTCCAGAGGAGAATAGATGAATGAGAACAAAATGCTAACAGGGTAACAATATCCCCAGAAATATACTCTAAACAAATCAGAAAAGACCTGAAACCGGGGGGGAATAAAGGAAAAGAAAGAAAAAAGAAAAAAAGAAAAAGAAAAAGATAAAAACAAACAAAAATAGAACAAAACAAAGAAAAACAATATGATCAAATATGATCAGGCTGGTGCATAGATCAGTGCCACACACTAGATTTTGGGTATATTTTGGTCTGTTAGAAGAAAGTGCCTCCCAAAATTTTAAAAGAAAGAAAAACTTATATATGTACAGAAATAAGGGTTAATACGATGAATGTATGGAATATGAATATAAAGATGAAAATCATAAAAATTTTATAAAAG